>NW_015657969.1:1021212-1055101 GCF_001515625.1 Sinocyclocheilus rhinocerous | reverse complement strand
GGTTGTCAAGGCAGCCAATCAGAATTTAGCAGCCTCGTCTCTGATTGGCTGGAATTATGGCATATTGTAACACTAGGTTGTGTTGAGCAAGCGAGCCGTTGGCATTTATGGCGCTTTTCCACTACGTGGTACGACTCGGCTCGAATATGATCTTTCGCGCGCAGAATTGTGGCAGAGATGTAATCCCATAATGTCGACGCCCTATTCATTTGGTGTTTGTTCGTGAATCGAACAACACAACACAAGTGCATGTTTTTGCTTACAGGTAGTGAGTGAGGAGAGCCGTCGAAAGCGGTGCAGGAACACTGTGATCTGGCTGCCATGCCTACCAACGCACTTAATTTAACTTGAAAATGTTGTAATTTTTTCTGCGTGTCACGGTCGGCGCAACTCACAACCTCCCGCCAGAGGTGAGTGTGATATTTCTAAATGAAACCGTTCAAGTGTTTGACATTGAGCAACTTACATTTTAGATACAATGTCGACAGTTGCTTCATCACTTTTTGCTGCGCCGCCGAAAATAGTTGCAAACAATTCCACAGGAGAATGACCGTTGCGTGCGTGTCTCAATTTCGTTTCTGAATGAATCATTGCTTTGAATGAATCGATTTCGTGAATGATTCAATGATTCACTTTTCGCCACCTATTGACGGAACGATGTAACCTGCGGAAAGAGCACCGTAATTAAATTATGAATAAAAAAATAACTTAATAGCCTACATATTTATGCGTAAGAATAAAAAAAGATTTTTCATTTTTGAGTAAACTATGCTTTTAAAACTTGTATTTAGCCTGCAATATTCCTAAAATGTGTCTTGAACTAACTTTCTCATTAAGGAAGAATGCTACAGTGCTAATTAACATTTAGATTAATTAATTAGAAAATATATGAGCATGCATTTCCTTGCAGTGTATTATTTTGCATGTCTAAATTAAAAATTAATTTGTTTGTTTTTAAATGTCTGAGACCAGAATGAAATGAATGTCATTTAAGCAGATTACGGCAAACAATACTCAGGAGAATCTCAGTATTCAAGAATATCCTTAACCTTGATTCAGCACACTTATGTCCCATTGCAATTGCCTCAAAAATTAGATTTCTTCTTCATCTGTTTTTACATACTCTCTCAACGCCTTACGAGAGTCTCTTCTCTTTGTAAATGATCTTCCTGTTTATTCTCTATTTGACTATGACACAGGACCGATAACCTTTTTGAGCTGGAGCACAGCTGCTTCACAAGCCGTCAGAGGAGAATCTATTAACTACGGCCACACTGATGGAAATGCTATTCTCAGTACTGTTGCCCTCAGAGTCTCCAGGGATATAGCAGTCAAAAGTACATACCCCGAGTCTAAGAGGAAAGAGAGACACGGTCTTCATGCTGATGAGGAGAGGAGCTCACAGGAAACACATAAGAGGATATCAAATCTCTTGCCAGCTCTCCTGGACCACACTGTTCCTCTCTGAGGGTGGGGGTTGCTCTTCAAAGCACTTCTGTTCTGTCTTGTGACTGAAATAATTGCCTGTGCTGTATGAGTAGACTGAATGAAAGCAACAATGGAGATATGGTTCAGGGAAATGGCAGTCAAAGGAAAGTTTTTATGTGTGTGTGTGTGTGTATGTGTGTGTCATTCTCTTCATCTCTCTGCTTGTTATGAAACATTATCATCTAATATAAAGATCATTTAAATCAAAATTATTCATTTTGTTAACTTTGTTAGCCAGTGGGCTGACAGCAGAGAGTAAATGGATGGAAACTGTATGGGAAAATATTAACAAATATCACAGATGCTTCTAACATGCTTCTAAATTTATTATATCTAATTTACAACACTTATTTTATTCGGTAGCTTCTTGTAACTTTGTTAAATAACCACTTGGTGCCATGTTCAAACACACTAAAATTGAAACAATGGCGCCACCAAGTGTATAACAACTGAACTGTTCTCAAAATATTTTCGAAACCGAAAATAAATCCCAGTGCCAAAACAAAACAAAAAACCCCCAAACATTATAATATATAATGAACATAAATGTAATGTAATATAAGCAGCAGAGAACTGTAGTAATCTTTATCAGATGATGTAATTGATGTTCAATTAATGAATGTTAATTATATTATAATAAATGTATTTAGATTTTTTAATATTTTAAAGTAATATATTCATAGGAAATTGTTTATAATGTATTATAAATTAAATGTGCATATAAAAATATGAACCGTTTTTCAGCATTCCTCCCTTCCTCCTTTTCAACACTCCTCCCTAAAAATGCAAAACTATATATAAATTAAAATGTTTGATGACATTTGTCTTTTTTTGAAAATAAATAAATAAATAATAATAATAATAATAATTGCGAACCAGCATATAAAATTATGGTCTTCGCTAAACTGATCAAATTCAAGTAGTAAATAGTGAATGTTTTCAAAACTTCACTAAACTTATGAATATAAATTATATTATCATACACGTATTTAGATTATTTTAAATATTAAGTAATATATTAATTGGATATTGTTTGTAATGTGTTATAACTATAACTATATCAAATTAAATGTATCTATATATATATATATATATATATACAAACTTGCATATAAAAATATGAACAAATATATATCATTCATATTAGCTAAGGTACTTGTTGTGTATAGTTTTAAATGGTTTAACCTATGGTTAAAACTGGTTTGAAACTTAATTTAAGGAAATAAAAACCTCTTTTTTAATGTGTAACCTGGTTGTTTTTATTTGGCATGAGAAGGAAGATAACATTTTACCTAATAAATTCGTGAACATATCAAGTGGGATTTAAACCCTATTAAACATCCTTGATGATGATGAAAAGTGACGTTACTATCCACTATTTGCAGAGGCATAGTGAGTCTCAACACAAAACCATAGTAAAGTTTAAAAAGCTCTTCTTGTTAAAAGAAACTGCCTTAGAGTTTATGGTTCATTGTCATATCTAAATGTTTAGGTTGATAAATAAGTATCACTTTAATTTTATGTTACCGTCCAAATTTAAAAACGGTATTGTTGTCTTTTTCAGCAAGCCTTTGTGATGCACCACAATGATGAAGGAAGATGAAGAACAATCAGAGATGCTAAGCAGCGGGGTTCACAGTGATGGTGCTATTGCCTGCTCAGCCAATCACACTCTGGTATGTAAATGAAAAAGGAGAGCATGTTTGCTGATTGGTCCTCCCCAGGCTTGTCAACGGGCTCTCTTCTTTCTCGGCTAACGGCTAGAAAAGCGTCTCCAGGCTGATGCTGAGTCAGGTACGGGTGGAGTCACATCCTGTTTGGCTTGGACCCTCCAGAAACCATGGAGGAGCTGGAACATACCTGTCCACTGCCACGAACGGTGAGATATATGTGTTGTTGTCGTCGAGGGCATCTGTGAAACGCTGAGGAGAGGTTGGATCACTTTCTCTTTGTTTTCAGTCTGTGTTTATCTGTTTTTGTCTTTTTGTGCTGCTGTCCGAGTGATGTTGAGCTTATGAAACTGCAGTTAAAGTGAGCTGTTTTGCACTGACTATCTGAGTGTTTGTTCTAATGCCATGTCATAATGCTGCTTTTAATCCTCTGAGTCTGCCAGATGTTGTTTTTAATTGCCAGAGTCAGCGCTGTGTTGGGATGGTGCTGAGCTAATGTTACAGACACCATCCAGATTCCATTTATCAGCAGGTTGCCCTTCTATGATGTTACTCCTCCTTCTCACCTTGTACAGAATTCTGGGAAAGGTCTCCAGCATCCTTCAAAACACTGTCTCCGTTGCTATGGGAATGAATCATGCATTGCTCCATGGAGATTTTTCCTCCAATGAGTAATCGGATATCACACCTACATTGCATTGGATATGTAAATGCATATGTACCAGCTGGGTCTGTTTCCTGTTGAACAGCAGGAATACACCCTAACTGGGCATTTCCTGAACAGACAGATGGTCACTATTGTCTCAAAGGTCACTGGAATGTTAACACAGAAATTATATCTGTAAAATTTCTGTAATGTGTTTGCCCAGAATTCATTTAAACACATCTGGTGCCTCTGCCCAGATGTTTACTAAAATAGATCAGGGCTACAGTAGTTGTCACACTAGGAAGATGCTACAAGGGAAGATGCTACAAGAGTGATTTAAGTAACTGTAAGGTTTTTTAAAGGGACAGTTCTCCCAAAAAATGAAAATTCTGTCATCATTTACTCACCCTCAAGTCGTTCCAAACCTTTATGAGTTTCTTTCTTCTGTTCAACACAAAAGAAGATATTTTGAAGAATGTTGGTAATCAAACAGTTGCTGGTAGCCATTGACTTCCGTAGTATGGAGAAAAAATATATACTATGGAAGTCAATGGCTACCAGCAACTGTTGGTTGCCAACATTATTCAAAAATATCTTCTTTTTTGTGTGTTAAGGAAGATTATATTCATACAAGTATACAGTATGTAAATGACACAATAAAAGCATGTTTTTATCTGTCTGATATTGTTACCTTTTCCATTTTTGTTGTTTCATGAATTAATTTTCTCTTTAAATTAAGCAAAAACCCATATATAATATACGATAATATAATATAATATCCATTTGAAGTGGACAAAAAAAGCAAAAACCCTTTAAATAAGAATAAAGTTTTAAAGTTTAGCTGTTGGCCACAATAAAATTCAATGGTTTGATATTGTTGTATGTTTGCTATTTTTGTACCTTTTCTATTTTTGAAGTTTTATGAATTTAGTATATATTATATATGCACATGTATCAGCTGTTGTATTATAATATATACAGACTTGAAGTGAACAATGTTTTTAACTAGATAATATTTCCTATTTCAAATATTCTTTCTATATAGTAAATTCTTTGATAACAAACCCCATTCTCCCCCATTTAGGATATGAGTGGATCTCTTTTTGCACTTGTAAACTTTTCATTATAAACTCCCTGAAAAATGCACAAACAATAAAATATCCCTGCTACTCTACAATAAATTGAAATGCTAATTCAGAAGCATGTGTTGTCACAGTGTCTGCAGGCCTATTGTTCTCTGTTGTGCTATAAGCCATGAGGAGGTTTGAATACATTGAAATATCCGTGTTATGTACGTCTGTATCTATCTCCCCCTCTGTGCTGCTGTGGACGAATGATTTGTCTTAAGTCAGTGACATTAGAGAACCCTCTACTGGACAAATCAATATCCGCTGTAAAGAGGCTGTTACACAGATTGTCTTGAAATCAATATGTCTGATAATAACCTCTATTCTTACAAAAAGGAAAACATTTTTGAGAAGGGTAAATAGGATGTCATGTCAGCAGGATCTAGGCTTGTTTAAACAGTATTTTATTTGGAAAGCTGCAATGTCTATTTATTTCTCATAATTTTTCTCAAATCAATATATTCTTAAATCTTCTCTGCAGACTCTTATAGAACCAGCCATATTTACCCCGGAGACGAGCTGTGAGTGTCGGGCACCACATGAGAAGCTGTCTGTAGAGCAAGCTCGACTTGGAACGCCTGGTTAGTCTGTATTTTCTCTGTTCGGTTATCATAACGAATGGAACACCAAGTTAAAATATTCCCTTTGTAATAAGGTCATTCCTGTTAGGCTATAACCTAAAAAATTTAATATGCTTGTTTCATAAACTACCAGACACTAAGAAGTATGCACCTTAAGCTCTTAAACATTAACTTAAACTTAGCTTCTTTTTTTTTTAAAGCTTGTAACTTCATTCATTATATCTTGATTACTTATGTAATCACAATAAAATAAACAGGATCGAACCTAACCGGATACACACACACACCTAACCATTCAACATTTTCGGAGTCAGTAAGACTTTAAAAAAAAAAAAATTTATACATTTTGTTATATAAGTATAATATTTTGCCCAATATGTTAAGACAAAATTGTACTGTATAATTATTGACACAATCCATAGCAAGACTTGAAGTCCAAGATCTGTTGTAGTTGATTTACTAAAGAGTAACAAAAACACATGATAGAAACAACTGTGTAAGTGTACGTGTGTAAAAAAAAAAAATGAACACATCTGAAAGTTCTTTTCTGGTGAAAAGCAAGTTTATTTTTGTCATTTGGACCCATTTCACAAATCCCCATCAAACATTGATGAATTAAGCTACTTAAACTGATCCCATATCAGTGTCAGAGAAAACTGCAGTGCTTGTAGGATAGTCCACCACTGGGACCAGACCCAGCAAGACTAGATTAGGGTCTGCTGGTTAGTCCGTCCCATAGCGCAAAGTCACATGACTTTTTTGATACGCATGGAGGATTTTATTCGGTAAATGTGTTTCCATCGTAGTTTATGCGCATTTTTTCTTATTGGATAAAAAGTTTATCCTATACAATTGTGCGCATACATCTTTTAAATTAGATATACAGTATATTCCAAAAAGCTCATAAAAATAGGTGGATGGAAACATAGCTAGTGTCACTCCTCACATACCAGAGTTCTGCTGGCCAATGATTACTGAGCTCTGCTATAGTGGAGAAGAAACAAAAGGAGAAAGGTTGAATGTTTTTTTCAAGGACATAAAAAAGGACTATTTTAAGTTTTTGAATTTAAAAAGTGAACAGTAAAAAAGTAATGGTGTTGCCCACTCTATTCACATCTTTTACTCTGCCTTGGCCAGAATTTTGACAAAAAATTTTAATATTCTTGAAAGAAGCCTCTTATAGAGGTCTGCGCGGGACTATTTTTTTTAGTCACGCTCCCGCAAGGTTATATTCCGCACCCACCCGCTCCCGCTACATATTCACTCTTTGTTTACCCACTGTCCGCTTAGAATAATTTTCTTCCCGACCCAACCGTTCCCGCTAAATTTAGATCTCGTTTCCAGAATCTCACATTTAAATTTCCGCTACTGAAAGAAAGAGAGATAGGCTAACAAATAAAAGTGTTAAAAGTGTATTCTGCACAAAATTGTATGTTATTTTATTCGTCTTGTCAAGAGTCTTGAATTTATTGACTTTGACTTGAATTTATATGAATTATCTTAAGACACAAAATTTGTTTAATATTTTATGCAACAGTAGGAAAAAATGTGTCGGAGAAAATAAAAATGTTTTACAAAAATTGTATTTCTTATTTTTATTCATCTTGTCAGGATACAATTCGTTTAACATTTACAACACAATAGGAAAAAAGTGTCGTAGAGAGAAAAAAAATTAAAATGTAGGTTGTACAAAAATAGCCTATTAGCTATTTTTATTCGTCTTGTCAAAATACTAAAGTCGTTTGACATTTGTCTGTTATCACAGTAGGAAAAGTGTCACAGAGAAAAATAAATAAATACGACATCTGTCCTTTAAAATTATAGGCTAAGCAAAACCGAGTTGCTCCATCCTTATTCTGCTCTGTCACTCATCGACAACCTGCCTGTTCTGTCTGAGGGCCGTATATTTGCCACTGGTACAGCCTGCTCTGAGCATCGTAATGCACATGCAGCGCACAGACCCCGCAAATAAAAGTGTGACGCAGAAAGCATGTGTGCAGCGCGTGCATAACAGTCCGAGTGCAGGCTGTACCGGTGGTCAAGAATAAAGCGTAGATATGCTATTCTGAATGGACGTCGGGAACGGGATATTGTTGGACCGCCCGCTCCCATTCAAATTACACCAGAGTTACCGACCACTACCGCGTTTTATTCGGGAATTTAATCACGCGGCGCAAAAAATCTAGTCGGGTCCCGCGGTTGCCGCGGGAATGCAGACCTCTAGTCTCTTATGCTCACCGAGGCTAAATACAGTAAAAGTAATATTGAGAAATTTTATTACAATTTAAAATAACTGTTTTCTATTTTAATATATTTTAAAATGTAATTTATTCCTGTGAAGATAAAGCTGAACTTTCAGCATCATTACTTTAGTTTTCAGTGTTACATGATCCTAGTGTTCAAGAAATATTTCTTATTATTATTAATGCTGAAAAACAGTTGTGCTACTTAATATTTTTGTGAAACCTGTGATATTTTTTCAGACTTTTTTGATGAAGGATAAAAAAAAAAACATTATCAATAATTTTACTGTCGCTTTCGATCAGTTTCATGTATCTTTGCTTAAAAAAAAAAGGATTCATTTCTTTAAAAAAAATAAAAATTATTGTCGGTGCCAGTAGCCTCGTGGGCAGCACGCCAACATATAGAACCATTGTGCTTTGGGCATCCCGAGTCCCGGCTCGTGGACCATTCCCAATCCCTTCCCCCCTCTCTCTCTCTCCCACTTCGCTTCCTGTCTAAATACTGTCCTGTCACAATAAAGGCAGAAATGCCAAAAATAAATAAATAAATAAAAATAAACAACGGTATAAAGTGAACAACTTTTTTGTGTGTTTTCAGAAAGCTTCATTAGATCTGTAAATGATTTCTAAAAGTGTCATGAATTTTCCTTTCTCAGTGGACCGGCCGGTGCGAATCTATGCAGATGGCATCTTCGATCTTTTTCATTCTGGTCACGCTCGTGCCCTGATGCAGGCTAAGAATCTGTTCCCTAACGCCTACCTTATCGTTGGAGGTATAGACACGTTTAATTTACTGATCCAGGCTTATCAATATTCTGTAGAAGATGTTGAATTATGAACTCTGTGGTCCTAAACTGATGAATTATCTATGTGTGTGTTAAGTATGTAGTGATGAACTCACTCACAAGTACAAGGGCTTCACCGTAATGACAGAAGACGAGCGGTACGAGGCATTGAGACACTGCCGCTACGTTGATGAGGTTTTGCGCGATGCGCCCTGGACTCTGACCCAAGAGTTTTTAGAAAAACACAAGGTCAGTTATTTGGTCACATCATAGCACAATACTGTACCCATAATTCCCTGCGGTTAACCCTCTGGTTCGTGTTCTCTAGATTGACTTTGTGGCGCATGACGACATCCCATACTCCTCTGCTGGATCTGAGGACGTGTACCAGCATATTAAGGAGGCAGGTAAAGAAAAGTGGCCTTCGCTTAAGAGCATGTGTGTGTTTGTGTTTCAGACCAGATCTAACATGTGTGAGTGTCTCAGGTATGTTTGTGCCCACTAAAAGGACAGAAGGGATCTCAACGTCTGACCTGATCACCCGGATCGTGAGAGACTATGACGTGTACGCTAGACGCAACTTGCAGAGGGGCTACACCGCTAAAGAACTGAACGTCAGTTATATTAATGTAAGTAAATGAACTTAATGAAGGATCTAAGGATCCTCAAATGCAAACTGTGTATTTTGCTGACTAGTTCTTCTGTTACCAGACAAATGGATATTTTCTGACAGGATCTGGCGTCTGGGGCTGGATCTGATATTTCTGACGTGGAGGCATGATCTAACATAAATGTACTTAAATGTTGAATTCAATTTCATTTTCTTTCTATAAATAAAATTAATTGTTCACCTAAAGGGTTATTATCACTATAACTAAAACTAGAGCCATTAAAAATTTATTACTTGAAGTAAAATAAACATTAACTGAAATAACATAAAATAAAAAAAACTTATTTTTAACCTATTTTAGCTATTTGTCAGCACATTTCTCATTTTACATTTAAAGTTAAATTACTAAAATAACAAAAAATTTAAATGTGATAAATATAGACATATATATAAAAAAAACGAATATAAATAACAAAACACACAAAAAAAACATTAAAGCTCCAAAGAGAAAGGAAAAATTGAAATCGCATCATATGACCCCTTTAAAACCGAAAAAAAAATCTAATTCAAAATATTAAGAAAAACAATAAGAAAATAAATGATACTAAAATAACACTCGCCTCTGAAACAAATTGATAAAACATATCTTCCTTAACCTTTATTCAGAAAAAAATTATAGATATTTTATTATATATAAAATTTATAATAAATATTTTATGTATTTTTGTTTTTGCAAATATCATCAATTATTATTAACTTTTTTGGGTCAAATCACATGACATTTTACAACCTGAACTAAAAAAAAAATTCTAAATAAATTTTAATTAAGGAATAAAACATGCTCTTCATAGAAGTGATGTATTTAAGTCACAGTATGTACAAACTTAACTTAATTTCAAATGTAGTTTTGAAAAAAAAAAAAAGGTAAAAAAATGTGTTGCATAATGTAAATAAAATCACATTTACATTTTTTCTTCATTAAAACAATCCTGATTTACTTTGAAGAATGTCATACATAAAGTAAAATGTGTTTTGTAGAGCATTTAACTGACATTTAAAAAAAAATGCTTGCTCAACTAACTCTTTAACTAACTCTTTTTGGACAGGAAAAGAAGTACCGTCTGCAGAATCAGGTGGACAGGATGAAAGAAAAGGTGCGGACGGTAGAGGAGAAGTCCAAGCACTTTGTGTATAGAGTGGAGGAGAAGAGCCATGATCTTATCCAGAAGTGGGAGGAGAAATCACGAGAGTTCATTGGGAACTTCCTGGAGCTCTTTGGCCCAGATGGGACATGGGTAATATATACCTATATGTATATATATATGTACCTATATAATGATACAAAAGAAAAACGCGAAACAAAAGAAAAGATGTAGTTTTTTGTTTGTTTTTGAATCTTTGAATATGACTTTTTTCATTTTTCCAGAAGCAAATGCTTCAGGAACGTAGTGGACGTATGATCCAGGCGTTCTCTCCACGCTGCTCACCCAGCAACAGCCCACCGAGGGACTATTCCCCATCACGCTCTCCGTCACCTCCATCCCGCTGGGCCATGCCCAGAACCTCACCGCCCACGTCCCCGAAGGGCGCTTCGGCCTCCATCAGCAGCATGAGCGAGGGTGATGAGGACGAGAAGTGAGGAATAAACCATCACACACACACACAATAGACTGCACTTTACCCACAAACACACACACATTAAGAATGATGACAGGTCAACTACCCTCATGGGAAAATGTAAAGTACTGTACACAGCACAGGGTTGTTGAAGTCCTGTTTAGTTATGCTGGTATTACAACAAATATTTGAAAGCCATTGCAGCCCTGAACAGATCCTGAGAGAAGATTTAAATTCAGATTGAGGGGGGATTCACTGAATGAACTGCAGCCACTATTAGTGTCTTTTCTTTGCACATACTATTTGTTGTTTTAGCACCCAAATTGTTAAAAAATATGAACATCAACAGGAATGAGCATATCAGTATTATAACGGTTATTGGCCGTTATATTTAATTGTTCATGCTTGTTCAGTTGTTTGGTTTCCCGTATTTTTAAAATCATCCAACATTCACTTAAAATACATCTTTAAACCCACTGATAATTGAATAACACTGTTTTTACCAAATCTAATAATTACCAAATCAAAATAATTATCCATTTTTCATACCGTACATTATAATGTTGTGATGCTTTTTAATAATAATTTTAATTGTAATATCTGCCATTTATCGGTTATCAGCCATAACAAGAGAAATTATTTTAATATTGGTGCATCCCCACAAATTAGGTTAATACCACAAAAGTGGCCAAAAAAGTGTGGTTGGTGAAATAGATACAGATCTTTGCACTGAAATATTGTGAACAAAAGTGGTCCAACTTGGTAGTGAATTTCCCCTAAAGGTTTAAGAGGAAGTGGACTGATTCTGACGTCCATTGCTCAGGTCTGAATGGAACATTGGGACTGTCCTATTGTAATATACTGTATGTGCGTCAATCCCTGTTTATTGTTCTCAAAACAAAAAATGATGTCTGATCCACCTCATGAATGTGTGTCAGCACACACATGAGGAGGCCGCTAACATTCACCGAGCTGTCTGTGCATGAATGTGTTTAGTTCTAATTAATAGTCATTAACCTGTGTGTTACTGCAGCCTTAACCTCAAAATCACCCAGAAATGAAAATTTGCTGAAAATGTACTCCCCCTCAGGCCATTCAGTATGCAGGTGAGTTTGTTTCTTCAGATTTCAAGAAATGTAGCATTACATCACTTCCTCACCAATAGATCCTTTGCAGTGAATGGGTGCCGTCAAAATGAGATCACAATAATCCACAAGTAACCCACACGACTCCAGTTCATCGATTAACATTGTGAGAAGTGAAAAGCTGAGTGTTTGTAAGAAACAAATTCATTATGAAGGCATTTTAACTTTAAACCATTAATTCGGTCCAAACTACCAGTCTATAGTCCATTATAATTCTACCTAAAGTTTTGGACTGTTTTTGCTTAACAGTACTTGATCTGTGCATATTTCTCTCCTGATTCAGATGAGACAAACACATAGCTTTTTGCTTCACAAGACATTGACTGATTGACTGGACTTGTGTGGATTATCATGATGTTTTTATCAGTTGATATATGTGTGTGTGTGTGTAATGCTATATAATAACTTAAAATATGTATTATTAATGTCAATGCAAAAATGACTAATTGTACTAAAAAGTTTCATTTTCTTTATGCAAAATATAATTTCATATTAATCTTTAGATTTTAGGTTGAAAAATAAGTTTGACATGTACTTGACAGTTTTCATGAAGTTTTGAGTTTAACCAAATTATCTTCATTTCTTCAGAGCATTTTCAAATAATTTCTCCATTAGTCCACTGCCAAGAAAACACAGAAACTGGGGACAAACCCTCTCTCTAGTGCCTGTGAATTTGTAAATGACAGTAAAAAGAAGTGCTCTTTGTTTTGACCATCTCAAACTCCAGGCATCCTTCTCTGGCTGTTTTAGAAAATGAAACAGGGAGGCTACTGTGTGGCACAATTAAAAAAAGAACCAAAGTATCTTGACACCCCGGCCACAAACGTTCACTTTTTCCTCGAACTGCCCTGGAAGACACTAAAAGGAGGTTCTGTATCTTACATCCGTAGCTGCACAAAGGTGGAAAGAGCAGAGACTTAATGACACTTACATCATCAGCTCTTCTGCTCTGGAAATGCTAACAAGTATAGAACACTCAGCATCGATGTGATGTTGCCATGGCAACTGAAGCTAGACTAAAGACGCTATGTCTGTAACGGTTGCAGTGGAACATGGATGGGACGAGTGCGATTATCTTTTGGCCTTGTATTTTGAAGCATCTCTGGGCTCTTTGCTCGGGTTGCTCCAGTCATCCGCTCCTGGGCCTTCTTGATAGTGTCGCCAAGCAGATTTGTTAAAGACGGGCAGACGCTCAAATGATTCACTGGAGAGAGCCTGGTCAGAGAAGATGACGGGGTGGATGTCATTCAAAACCTAGTGGAATAATTATGTAAAGTGCAAATTGAGAGCTGTTTTTACCTTCAAGTAGATGACGGCATCGGTCCCTACACCTTCCATCGAGTACAGTTTCAGGTCCCCTTGAAAGTAGCGGGCGTACAGTCTGGAGATCGGCAAACCATGTCCAAATCCAGCCTATAGACACATGGAGAGCAGGTTACAGAGGACGATGCTAGATTTAGAGCTGTTGTCCAAGGTTAAATTTGGTTGGTTCTTTCCTTTACTCACTTTAATGTCATTCCATTTTAATTCTTTCAATGAATACAAAAAGAGAAGTTCAAAAAATAGGGGGAAAAAAAATTAATAAATTGAAAGTACCATAAATGGGTACATATGACTTTACAGTGCTGTGCTGAACAGTGTTATTTTTAGTTAAAGTTTTAGTAATTTTGTTATGTGCTTTTTTTAACTTTAATTTATATTTATTTCAGTTTTAGGTTTAGTCATTTTTATTACTTCAACTTATTTTATTTCATTTAGTTGTCACGGCTACCTTTCTTCATTTTAAGTTTAAGCTTTTCATCTAATATTTATATATTTTATTTTTATTTTAATTAATGAGATGATTTTAATAGCATTTTTAGTTTTAGTTACCAATAGCAACACTGGTTTTGAAATAATATGATGGCTTTGGATAAGGAACAGACCGAAATTTCATCGATTAATTGATGAAAAATGCCAGGTTTGATGTCAATAATGAAGTGTCACATTATATAATCGCCACATATATGCATTATGTATAATGCAATAATGCAATGCAATATAATAAATTACTTTATAGAAACATTACATTACTAAATTAATGCCTCTTCAAAATACTACTAATTGCACTACAAAGCTTCATTTTCTTTATGCAAAATACAATTTCATATTTTTATTTTGGGAACAAAAATAACAATAACATTCTTGACAAGTTTCATGAAATTTTGAGTTTCACTAAAATATTTTAGTATAAGACTGGAAAGTGATTTTAAATACATGTTTTTTTGTCATACTGGCAGTTTGTAGCCACATGAGGGTGACTAAGTGATGACAGGATTAAGTTTAAGATTATTGTAGCCACACTTCTTTACCAGTGGCACTCGTTTCAGTTGTTTGTACTCTCATTCTGACGGCACCCATTCACTGCAGAGGATCCATTGGTGAGCAAATTAATGCTACATTTTTCCAAACCTGTTGCAATGAAAAACAAACTCATCTACATCTTGGATGGTCTGCGGGTGAGTAAAGGTTCAGCAATGTTTCATTTTGGAGTGAACCATTCCTTAAAATCTGTGCTGCTCGATCTACCAGCCCTACATCATGGAGAATGCCCTTCTGTCTTGTCTAGGTATATCATTATATGTATGCCAGAGCCACTTTAATTTACATAATCTGCGCTCTGTAAACATTCTTTTTGTTTGTATATTGTTCTCTTTTACATTGGCTTAAAATGTAAATAATAAACTGAGAAACAGAACAATTGTCAGCTCCAAGATTCATTACAAATTCATGAACACATAATGATGGTAGTACTGGAAGATTTTTTTATTGTTAGGTACTTCAGATGGAATGTCAATATATCAATATCGTCATTATAATGATTTATGTGTCAGTGTCAGCGTCAGCATTACACAAAAAAATCATCTAACACATTTTGTATGTTTGGAACAGCAATTATCTGTAAGCAGTACTGTTGAACTTGTCATAACAAAAAGAAAAAAAGTCCAAAATACTAATAGTCTCACAAAAATGCCCATTTTGCAGAGACAAGATGGTTGCATGACATCACTAAAATATTAGGTAAACAGATTTTCCTAATGTGTTAACGCTCCGTATGCATGCAAAAACGAGCGTATGCAGGCAAAATCAATGACTATTTGAACTTGACAATGACAGAAAAGGCCGTGAAGGCTTGTTTTCACAGGAAAATGCTTGCATACTTCAGTCTGCTCTTCTGAACGCTTGGAGTTAAAGGCATCAAAGTGCATTCTTCATTGACTTATTTGAACATAAAAACTAATAAACCATATAACAAATATTTAAAAATAAATACTGAAATCTACACTTCAATAACATGAAAAACTGTAAGGTGTCATCAAAAGTGACCCCCCAAACACAGCACAAACCAGCATTAAGACGGATGTAGATGGTTTTGAATGTTTTCTATGGAGAGATTCTGACACATGGAACAGTATCAGAACAGCAGCTGATAAATATACAATCGGTCTGAATTAAACAACAGCATGCCAGCAGAGTCCAGATGGATGAATCTCATTAACATGAAAATGAAAATGTACAAGATCATATTTTATCGTCTCAAAATCAAAAAAATTTAAATTATATTTTACATAAAGAATAATGAGATCTATTGTTGCACCGTTAAGATTTTTTGTACAGACATAATGAGAATTAAATTCATTTTATTTCTCAATTTTTAATACTGTAAAATCTCATTCTAAAAACAGGTTTAATTTTTCTCATGCAGAATAATATTTTTTTCTTTATATTTCAGGATGAAATATGATTTAGGCATGTTCTTGACAGGTTTCATGAGATTCACCCTGGAGTGTTGCAGTAAAAACAAATTACTAAATAAATGTCTTATCTTATGGAGTTTCAAAAAGCAAAAATTCAAATAATAGGCAAAACTCACCTGACTATAGAAATATCATTCAGGTTCACCTAAATATACTTGTGCGTACAAAAGAATCATTGAGGAATAAATGACGGTATATTTTTGAGATAGGACACAGTGTAACAGACAAACGAACTATTCTGGGCAGAGTTAAGCTTGTAGTTGAGCACTGGTTCCTGTAAACCACACGAGCTGTCCTGTATTTCATCTTCATAGACCCCTTCATAGAATCACTGTGCTCAAAGAGTCCCAAACCGTATCTGTGTTAGGTCCTCTGGAAAACATTTATTCCACCAAAAGGAATGTCTGAGAACTAGTGGTGTAATAAAAATAAATTTTAAGCTAAAACCGATTCAAAAGTCAGCCAATTCATGAAGTTTATATCTAACTATGCATTTTCTCTCAATGAAATTGAATTGCTGAAATCTAAACATCTAAACTTTCTGCTCCAACAAAGTCTGCAAGCAAATATCTTTCTATCAACTCTATTAAACGTTACCATGCAGGGGCTATAATGTCATAAAAGCAGTATCTGCTTTTTTTAAGATGAAAAAAGAATAATGATTGACTATAGCACTAATGCTATAATAGGCTATAGTGGTGCATTCTTCTTCAAAGTTTACCATTGTCTCTCTTCATTTACATTAGCAGGAAGTTCTACTGACCTATAAATGAATGTAGGTAATGTACTACAGCTACTCACACCGAGGCCCAGCTCAGAATCAGCACAGCCCAACACAAATGCACAACTTGGGAGAAAACACAAAATAAATGGGGGTCAAATAAATAAATAAATATTTGAAACTACACTGATTTGTTTAAAAGTGCATTCCACCAGGCTTGGAAATATCACTTTATCAGCATACTCCTCTGCTCCCAAAAAAAAAAACATTTGGGTCCATCTAACAAGCAAACATCCACTCACATTTCACCCAAAACATTAAAAGAAAAATAAGAACGATTTTGCATTAAGAAAATTGTTTTTAGGACCACTAAACTTGTTTGCATTATGACATTTTCATGAGAATTAAGCACATTTTTCCCCCTCAAGTTCTCATTACTGTCATACAGTAATGAAAATCATCTTGTCTGGACAGAATTGTTTTCCCCAATTAAAATCAGAACTCACAAATATTAATGTTGAGTTGAAACACATTTTAAAAAATTTAAATACCTTAAATTATAAATATATTTGTAGCCACATGAGGGTGACTAAGTGATGACAGGATTAAGTTTAAGATTATTGTAGCCACACTTCTTTACCAGTGGCACTCGTTTCGAGTCCAGACTGGGTGTTGGTGCAGTCGAGTAGGTGTAGTTGAACAGCCTGTCAATCTTCCGTAAAGCCACACCCCCTCCCCTGTCACTGATCTATGATGAAAAACACAGGAAGATTGGGATCAAGGCATGCCATGTGTACATGTTTGCAAAGAAAACCGATTTTCAAATAAACTGACCTTCACAGAGAGATCTTCCTTCCCCAGGGTCACTTTTGCTTTTATAAGAGGAAGACCCTCCTTACTACACTCGTGGAGCTCATTAGTGGCCCGCATTGCGTTCTGAAAACACAAACACAAGCTGTTACAGCAGTACGTCAGGGCCTTGGGAAAAACACAAAAGATAAGGGCTGCTAAATATTGAATTGCATAACACATGCCGGTACTTTGATATATCAAATTCAATATGTATCTGCAAGTTTTAGAAACATACCTTAAAAAGTTCAAACAGCATGTGGAACAGGTGTGAGGGAACGTACACAGCCTGGATGGGTTTTTGTGAAGCCTTTGCTACATAAAAAAATAGCATATTTATACTATTTTGGAGCTCGAGAAGTTTTACATGAATTAGACATAAATTAACTCAAACATTATATACTGAGTTTTGTGAGAGAATAAGGACATAAGTACCATTGAATTCCTCTATCTTGAGTTCAGGGGCAGCTGAATAATATTGCTCACACACCATCTTGGCGGTCTCATATGCATCTGAAAACAACAATGAATCAGTGGAGCATAAAATCCACACAAAAGATAAGGATGGTTTTCCTACACTGCCATTCAAAAGTTTGGGGTTGTAGGACTTTTTTGAAAGAAGTCTCTTATGCTCACAAAGGCTGCATTTATTTAATATTATGAAATCTTATTACAATTTAAAATAACTGGTTTCTATATGAATATATTTTAAAATGTAATTTATTCCTGTGATGGCAAAACTGAATTTTCAGCATCATTACTTTCAATATTCTTTGATAAATATACAAGTTCAAAACAGGAGCATTTATTTAAAATATAAATCTTTTTAAACATTATAAATGTCTTTCCTGTCACTTTGGATATCTTTTTTTACATTTTTCTTAAATAAATAAATAAATAAAAATAAAATAAATAAAAAAATCTTACAGACCCCAAACTTTTCTATGGTAGTGTATGTGACAGAACAAAAAATAAAAACTCTGAACTTACCAGTCACCACCTCAGCAACACTGCAGTTGGGATCAATACTGCCAATGTGTTTTGGATGGGCTGGGTTGATGTCATTGCCAAAAAGGAGAGCTGTAATAAAGAGGAAAGGCAATTAGTTTAAAACTCAATGAAAAGCTATGAACCAGTAAGTGGTGTTTTTTTAGCGTGGCGTACTGTGCTGGTTGATGAGCATGCGAAAGGAGATTCGGTTGGTGTAGAAGCGGTCCAAAAAGTACTGGATGTTGGAGCTGACAAACGGATCGAAACCAAACTTCTCTTTATATTCGATCACACCCTGGGCCATAGTTGGGACCACATTATTGTGTCTATTCCTGATCTCAATAAGAGTCTCCAGAAAGCTAGAAAAACGTTGAAAGATAAAATAAAAAAAAGTTAATTAAACAAATTTTGTAGATCTTAAGGAGATAAATATAAACAACAGGTTTTTAAATAAATATTACAATATTGAAATTCTATCTGAGATTGATAAGCTGATAATTATCTTCATATTATGGTCAATAATAAAATTCTATATTATTAAATTTTTTAATGCTAAAAGTGAATTTAGAATCACAACATTAGAATTTACAGTAGCCTATATGAAAAATGGACATTTATTGAGATTTGCAAAAAATAATGTTCTTTTTAGCAGCATCATATGACCCCTTTAACAGTGTTATTAAATTATGAGTGAGCATTAGATGATGACAAAGTTAATCTAAATGTAAAAATAGAGGAAATTAGAATGAACAATAAAATACCCAAATACTGGCTAATAAACATATCTAACACTGACCTAGTCATTATATTGTTTAGCTAGAGCAAACTGTAAGTACACCCAAATCTTGCTCCATTTTTTTTGTCATTCAGGTCATTTATAGTATTTTTGTATAAATAATAAACGCCATTGTATGTACAAATGTCATGTGAGTAGGATTCTTCCTTTGTTTTCGCTGACCCAGCATGCATATTTGTTCTTTTCCATTGTCAGGGCAGCTTTCAGTCACTATCTGATTCCGCTGTTCTCAACTCTGGCCTGATTTCACTTTGTGTGAAAATATAATAGCATGCCGTGCAACTGCCTGCAGAACAAGAGCGTTTATCTGGCTCACAAAAAGCAAAAAATAAAAAGAGTCCTACTCACTCATTCAGGGCATGTGGGTCTTCTGGCTTCCTGTTCTCAAACTCCAGAAGTTCGAAAAAACTTTGCATGTACCTGTGGAGAGATTTGGCAGGGCTCAGGCTTCATGAAGCATGTGTATCTGACATCCTCCATTTCAAACTCAGTTATACTTACCATTTCTGCACCAGTTTGACTGAAGGTTGACTGAGGAGCCTGTCAGGCAGCAGATTGACCTCTCTCATAGTGTTAGCCAGACGCACTGGCAGCTCCTTCCGCAGAAACATGTAAGACGTCTTCTCACATGCATTATCCCTACCTACAAATCCAGCAACCAGAAACATAAACAACTGAGAAAGCAGGAGGGGCTGTCAGTGTTTACAGATGGGAAAGTGCAAAAAAATGCTTTATTGTCCATACCTGAAGCCCGAGACACATGCAAAGTACTGCACAACTCATTAATCAGGCTAAACTATAAGCCTTGAAGATAATAAGATATTATAAATATTAACATCATGACTTTATGTAAAACTGCTTTGAAACTATTGTGTATTCTGAAAAGTATTCTGATAAGTGTCATTATGACAGTCCCTTTTGTGCCATTACTCCTATTGTTCGGTGGACTGTTCACCCAAAAATGAAAATTCACAAACCTTTTATTTTTCCACAGTCATACGCTTTAGGATGATATATGATTTAATGACAGGGTTTTCGTTTTTGGGTGAAC
The DNA here is from genome assembly GCF_001515625.1 of Sinocyclocheilus rhinocerous. NCBI lineage: Eukaryota > Metazoa > Chordata > Actinopteri > Cypriniformes > Cyprinidae > Sinocyclocheilus > Sinocyclocheilus rhinocerous. Next base: position 1,034,985 of record NW_015657969.1, on the reverse strand, counting down.
TATCCAATTAAAAACCTTCAAATTTATTGTGACTAACGTCACCTAGGTGTAGTCTACATAGCGGTCATATCACACACTTCACATTATATTATAAAGAGCCTCTCCCTCTTTTTAAATTACTTAGAAGGAATCCAGTTTGATTAACGGACAGTTATATTATAATAATATTATTAATATGAGATGGTTCATATGCAAACGACCGCAAATAGACAACTCAAATAATATATGCAAACAATTAACAAGATAAATGATGATAAATACCTGAAGGACATACATATATTTTTAGACATATATGGCATCAATGATTCTAATGTGTGACTCTTCTGTTTAAACAGTCTCTGAGTTTAAACATCTTTAAATGTTAACTTTGAAAATTATTAAGTGTCATATCTCCTACTGTCATAAAAACAGAACCAACTTCCTCAATAATACAAAATAGAGACGTCCTGTGAATGTTTTCTTTCCCAAATGCACAAAGTTCTTGTTTACCAGATTTGTCGCATTTACAGTAAACGGATTTGAACAAAAACACTAAAAACGATGATGCGTTATAAAACATACTTATTTTATGAAGCAATCAACGTAATCATGCTACATCACAAGTAACCTGCCGCTGTCAGTGACGGTCAGTTTTCACGTGATGGATGCGCTCGCACTTACCGAATTCCAGAAACTGTTTTATTGACAGGGGCGACGGTGAAAACCTTGAATAATATTCAATTTTTGGTAAATGGTCCTTCAGAAGAAATACGTACAGTCTCATTGTGGGGGGAAATGTGAACCGACTGATGCCAGGCTGTTTAGGAAAAAGATATCTTTATATTGGGAACATGGCAGGTATCGTCCAAAGAGTAGAGCTGACCGCAACATCCGTATCCGAAAACTCACCTCCGTTTCATATTATTTATATAACAGAACACTGCGTTATACGAGTGTACCGTGTTTTCCCGCACGGCCACTGTTGCGCTAAACACACAGCACGTACACAAGAGCGAACACACAACCGACCTTGATTTAAACAGCGAGTGCTGTGATTGGCTGAGAAGAACACGGAAAAAAAGACAGTGCTTTATAATTGGTCCATTCATTCACCTGAATAAAACGCCTCTGTGGAATGTTAGGTTGCAGAACAGCGGTTATGAGTTTGTTTGGTTTTGTTTTTAATGACGTTTTGTGTATATCATCCTGTAAAACCAGCAATTTTGATTTTATTATTAATTCTCAGACCCACATTACACGGTTGTTTGTCCGTAAAAACGTCCATTTATGGAAACAGAAACATTACCTTGCTGTAAAAAACAAAAGCAAAAAAAATAAAAATAATAATAATTAAACCAGCCTAAGGTGGTCTGGTGGTCTTAGCTGATTTAGAATGGTTTAGCAGGTCTCCCAGTCTGAACAACTGAAAAGTTGAGCATAAAAAAAAGTTTATTATTGCTTCTCAGTTGTGTGCAGATAACAGTGTTATTTTAGTATCATTTATATATTATTATAGCTGTAATTAATATTTGAGTTAGCTTTTATTATTATATTTTCAGCTTCATTTTAAGTTTAGTTAAATTTGATGTGCTTTTGTCATTTTTATTATTGAGACCTAGCATTATTTTTAAAATCACTTTTTAATAAACTTTATCGGTTTACTTTTATCAATTTTAGTACTCCTATATTTTATCTTTAATTTTTTGCATCCAATATTTATATTTTACTTGACTTCACCTTTATTTCAATGACCTATTCTAATAGTTTTAGTTTTAACAGTAACAACATCAAACAAATGACATGATTACTGGAAAAATCTGTATTCAACAGTAGGAAATGACATTTTACAGTACAAAGGGTAATATATCAACATACAATTTAGCAACATAAATGAATCCTGACCTTTATACAGTTCCAAAAATCTTTCATGCAGCCGACCATCAAGCCATAGAAATGACTTTATCTCACTTCATCAGCAATGTGCACCATGACTCACAAGATCTACTAATGCTTTGTAGTCCTGATTCCTCAGATTGACGGACCCAATAAAAAGTGTAAACATCAATATCAGGGCCCTCAAAGCCATGGTTGACTCTACAGTCAAATTCTGCGGCCCAATAACTGGCAAAATATTAGATACTAGCATGTACATTTTTACATCATCATTTGTCCTCATTTGTAAGTCGCTTTGGATAAAAGCGTCTGCTAAATGACTAAATGTAAATGTAAATGTACATACATATAGAAAATGCAACGTTGCAATGACCATCATTGTTCACAAATTACTTTTTTTTTTTTTACAAACCGGCCTAAAAAAAAATAGCAAAATCTCAATCACACGCAACAGTCTGTTCTTCTCAGGCAATATATACAACTTTTGTTGAGGTGAGGACAGTCTTTGTCTCCTCAACATCATCCACAAAGTTCTTGTTTACCAGATTTGTCGCATTTACAGTAAACGGATTTGAACAAAAACACTAAAAACGATGATGCGTTATAAAACATACTTATTTTATGAAGCAATCAACGTAATCATGCTACATCACAAGTAACCTGCCGCTGTCAGTGACGGTCAGTTTTCACGTGATGGATGCGCTCGCACTTACCGAATTCCAGAAACTGTTTTATTGACAGGGGCGACGGTGAAAACCTTGAATAATATTCAATTTTTGGTAAATGGTCCTTCAGAAGAAATACGTACAGTCTCATTGTGGGGGGAAATGTGAACCGACTGATGCCAGGCTGTTTAGGAAAAAGATATCTTTATATTGGGAACATGGCAGGTATCGTCCAAAGAGTAGAGCTGACCGCAACATCCGTATCCGAAAACTCACCTCCGTTTCATATTATTTATATAACAGAACACTGCGTTATACGAGTGTACCGTGTTTTCCCGCACGGCCACTGTTGCGCTAAACACACAGCACGTACACAAGAGCGAACACACAACCGACCTTGATTTAAACAGCGAGTGCTGTGATTGGCTGAGAAGAACACGGAAAAAAAGACAGTGCTTTATAATTGGTCCATTCATTCACCTGAATAAAACGCCTCTGTGGAATGTTAGGTTGCAGAACAGCGGTTATGAGTTTGTTTGGTTTTGTTTTTAATGACGTTTTGTGTATATCATCCTGTAAAACCAGCAATTTTGATTTTATTATTAATTCTCAGACCCACATTACACGGTTGTTTGTCCGTAAAAACGTCCATTTATGGAAACAGAAACATTACCTTGCTGTAAAAAACAAAAGCAAAAAAAATAAAAATAATAATAATTAAACCAGCCTAAGGTGGTCTGGTGGTCTTAGCTGATTTAGAATGGTTTAGCAGGTCTCCCAGTCTGAACAACTGAAAAGTTGAGCATAAAAAAAAGTTTATTATTGCTTCTCAGTTGTGTGCAGATAACAGTGTTATTTTAGTATCATTTATATATTATTATAGCTGTAATTAATATTTGAGTTAGCTTTTATTATTATATTTTCAGCTTCATTTTAAGTTTAGTTAAATTTGATGTGCTTTTGTCATTTTTATTATTGAGACCTAGCATTATTTTTAAAATCACTTTTTAATAAACTTTATCGGTTTACTTTTATCAATTTTAGTACTCCTATATTTTATCTTTAATTTTTTGCATCCAATATTTATATTTTACTTGACTTCACCTTTATTTCAATGACCTATTCTAATAGTTTTAGTTTTAACAGTAACAACATCAAACAAATGACATGATTACTGGAAAAATCTGTATTCAACAGTAGGAAATGACATTTTACAGTACAAAGGGTAATATATCAACATACAATTTAGCAACATAAATGAATCCTGACCTTTATACAGTTCCAAAAATCTTTCATGCAGCCGACCATCAAGCCATAGAAATGACTTTATCTCACTTCATCAGCAATGTGCACCATGACTCACAAGATCTACTAATGCTTTGTAGTCCTGATTCCTCAGATTGACGGACCCAATAAAAAGTGTAAACATCAATATCAGGGCCCTCAAAGCCATGGTTGACTCTACAGTCAAATTCTGCGGCCCAATAACTGGCAAAATATTAGATACTAGCATGTACATTTTTACATCATCATTTGTCCTCATTTGTAAGTCGCTTTGGATAAAAGCGTCTGCTAAATGACTAAATGTAAATGTAAATGTACATACATATAGAAAATGCAACGTTGCAATGACCATCATTGTTCACAAATTACTTTTTTTTTTTTTACAAACCGGCCTAAAAAAAAATAGCAAAATCTCAATCACACGCAACAGTCTGTTCTTCTCAGGCAATATATACAACTTTTGTTGAGGTGAGGACAGTCTTTGTCTCCTCAACATCATCCAGATCTGGTATGGGGTCATACTGACGTCTATATAAAACACGGGTCACTAGCGTGATGATGAACATCTCCACAATCAACAGCTGCTGACTCATCACTGCAAAAAGAAATTGAGGGTGTTTTTAGGAATCATTAATGTCTGACAGAATATTTAAGTGGGTGTAGGCAAATTAAGCAAGAGTTAAAGGGAACTTTTGCCCAATAAAATGAAATTCTGTTGCATCATGTCTTTCAAAACCTGTATGACTGTCTTTCTTCACTTTAGTGGAACACAAAAAGGTACACTTTTATGATACTTTTATGCTGCTTTTTGGAGCTTGACAGCTGCTCATCCACTTTCATTCGGACGAAAGCAACTCATTCTGCTAAACTTCTCTTTTGTATTTCACAGAAGAAAGAAGAAACTCATACAGGTTTGGAATAACATGAGGGTGAGTAAATAATGACAGAATTTTAATGTCTAGAATGAACTATCCCTTTAAGTCCTGTGCTCCATGATAATTTAACAGGATTGTTATGTTACATTCTGCCACATGATGGTACTCACAGTATCCACGGGCCTGGGACGTGTAGGGTGGTGCGCAGGCAATAGTCCCGTTCATTGCCAGTATGTTGATGACAGCAGTTTGCAGCTGGCTGAGAATCAGCACCAACTATGGGCAGATATAATTGTTGAATCACTAGAAACATTCATTCCAGCAATACTAAACACCAAGGATGTTCTAAAAAATTGCAAGGAATAAGTACAAACCTGATACATGGCATATTTAGGGACCATTTTAAGGGTGCGTAATGCCTCTCGCACATGCATGAACATGATTGCAACAGGCCAAAGGGCGATAATGGTGAGAACGCCTATAAAGGAGTTTATCCATATGGCTGCTCCAGTGGCTGAAACCTACAAGACCAGAGAAAGAGACACTCTGCAAGTCTTTCTCAAATTTAAAAATAAAATGATGTATTAAAATAACTGCAGTGTCTATACTTACATCAGCTAAATTGAAGTTGCCATTCGACCAGAGGACTATAGAAAGGATGGTTAAGGCCAATTTCAACAGCGCAAACTGGTAGGACCCCAGTTTCAAAATGAACAGAGATCGTCTGAAAAAGCAAAGCACAATATTTGAAGAAAATTAAAGAAATTTTGTTTTGTTTTTCAGATTTGACATTCCAAGTCACATGAGCCCACCCACAGGTATCACATTCAACTGTTTGAGTTTGATAATGGAAGTCTTACATAACACTGATATAAAGCCAATGATTCCAGGAGCTGCAAAAGACTGCTCCTTTCTTCCAGATAGCAAAGAGTGCAATGGCCCCAAGGTGCCCATTTTAGGTTGCGCACTAAGCATGATAAAGACCTCATGTTTGCAGAAGAATTGAATGGCTAGGGGTGCACTCATCCTGTCGACATCCAGTCGAAGATATGGGCAATTAATGGCAAACTTCCGAAGTCAGTTTTAGAATGTTTAACATGCAGGTGCAATTTAGTTAATATGAATGATTCATTTATTTCTATACAGGCTACTGTTTAGGATGTTCTGTCGCCTTTGTCTTACTCAGTCGGGGTTTAAAAGACATGGTCTGCACTGACACTATTAGATGCGAACAAAATGTGAACTAAATTGAACTGGATAATGACAGTTAACTGTCATAATTGATGAACTCTGCAACACTGACACTGTTATTGAACTGAATCAACATTTAACTGACTTGAGCTGAATAATGACAACATTGCCTTCTGTAGAGCTGCTTATGCCTGAATTAAGCTTGTTTCATAATTATATGAACTTTACATTATTTTTGAACTAAAGTGAGTTGAATGGACACACTATTGCCTTTTTAGAGCTGCTTTACAGCTGAAATTGTATCTGTTTCATAACTGAAGAACTTTAATAGTTGTTTTCCTGTTTATAACTGTGAAGCTGCTTTTAAATATTATTTGTATGTCTAACTGTTCAAATTTAACATGGAAAATGAGGATGTGAGGATTTTTGTCTATTGAAAGTTTTTTTCCTCAAAGAATTTTCATCAGCTGAACAATTGGTGTGTTGTTAAACAACAGTACAATCCACAGAATGCACCATATTTTATCCCTCATTCCTGTTAGAAACAAAATTAAATATGGCACTACCCTGACTAAGGTCTATTGTCCACATCAATATTTTTTTCTAAAACATAAAACATTTTTAAAATCATTAGCTAAAATTCCTTTCTACCTAATAAAATATTATGGAACTTGGCAGAAAAATGTACTAAATGTATACTTTTTAGAGTTTTAAAATTTTATTAATTGACTTTACTTTTCCAGGTCTAGAAATAACACTTAAAATTAATTAACAATGTTTTCTTTTTCTTCAGTGGTGAGGTGAATTAAAATAAGACCTTGATTTTTAGTTATTTTAGCTTTTAATAATACTTGTTTTTTCTGAAGTTAAATCATTTTAAGTCTTATTGAGGCCACCTTGGATGTTTGCTGAGGCCCTCAAGTGGGCCCTAGTCTCCAGTCATAGATACTAGAGGGTGGGCTATTTTGATTATTTGAGTTTCATAGCAACCACCACCAACTGGCTCGCATTGTGGCAGTGATTGGGTCTGATGGCGTGACAAGCACACTTTAAGGTTTGCTTACGGTGTGATGGGGACGTTTGGCAGACACGGGCAGCAGCAGCAGCAAGGTCCTGTGCTGATCTTAAATGACTTATTCTCTGAGTGCCTGAGAAATGCATTGTCTCCTCCGACCTCTTCAATCATGAGAATCAGGAACTTGAAGACCACAATTGCAAAGTATCTGCCAATTAAGTCAGAAATATGTTAATTTGTGTCACGGTTGCACACACACCCACAAATCCACAATTCTTTCAAGCAATTCAAAGTTTTGTACACTGGAAAATATCTGGGACAGAAAGTAATTTTTGAAGAGTGAAAACAATGTTTGACCACTACTGAAATAGAGAAAGCCAACTTACTGAAATGCTATTTAAGCTTTTTCTTCTTCTTCTTCTGAGACTAAATTTTAAAATGTATCTCCTCCAAGAGCTTTCAAGTTACAACCACCAAACTCGGGTCAGACCTTCAGACTGGTCTGACTCGGGTTGCTCTATCTTTCTAACTGATCTGACTTACGGTTTTCGTAAAGCAGACTATCAAAACCACTAAAGATTTTCATTGAAAACTTTTGTACAATGAGACTTATGGTGTATTTAAGCGGTCTATTGCAATAGCAAAGCTTAACAACTTCCTACTGAAAAAACCAGCAGATGCTGATTGACTGCTTTGGCTGGTCTCCCAAGCGGATTCTAAAGTGGTTTTGGCTACTTTTTAGCTGGACAGGCTGGTCTTAACTGGTCAAGCTGGGAGACCTGCTAAAAGATCAACCAAGCTTAAACCAGTTAAGACTAGACAACCAGCCTATACTGTTTTTAACCGTTTTTTTTTTTTTTTTTGCTGAATCAACTGGTTTTAGCTGGTTTTTAGCTAGCTTTTTGTTAAATCAATTAGTTGTGCTTGGTCTTAGCGTTTTTTTGTTTTTTACTGAATCAGCTGTTTTTTCTTTTTTTTTTTTTACAAACCGGCCTAAAAAAAAATAGCAAAATCTCAATCACACGCAACAGTCTGTTCTTCTCAGGCAATATATACAACTTTTGTTGAGGTGAGGACAGTCTTTGTCTCCTCAACATCATCCAGATCTGGTATGGGGTCATACTGACGTCTATATAAAACACGGGTCACTAGCGTGATGATGAACATCTCCACAATCAACAGCTGCTGACTCATCACTGCAAAAAGAAATTGAGGGTGTTTTTAGGAATCATTAATGTCTGACAGAATATTTAAGTGGGTGTAGGCAAATTAAGCAAGAGTTAAAGGGAACTTTTGCCCAATAAAATGAAATTCTGTTGCATCATGTCTTTCAAAACCTGTATGACTGTCTTTCTTCACTTTAGTGGAACACAAAAAGGTACACTTTTATGATACTTTTATGCTGCTTTTTGGAGCTTGACAGCTGCTCATCCACTTTCATTCGGACGAAAGCAACTCATTCTGCTAAACTTCTCTTTTGTATTTCACAGAAGAAAGAAGAAACTCATACAGGTTTGGAATAACATGAGGGTGAGTAAATAATGACAGAATTTTAATGTCTAGAATGAACTATCCCTTTAAGTCCTGTGCTCCATGATAATTTAACAGGATTGTTATGTTACATTCTGCCACATGATGGTACTCACAGTATCCACGGGCCTGGGACGTGTAGGGTGGTGCGCAGGCAATAGTCCCGTTCATTGCCAGTATGTTGATGACAGCAGTTTGCAGCTGGCTGAGAATCAGCACCAACTATGGGCAGATATAATTGTTGAATCACTAGAAACATTCATTCCAGCAATACTAAACACCAAGGATGTTCTAAAAAATTGCAAGGAATAAGTACAAACCTGATACATGGCATATTTAGGGACCATTTTAAGGGTGCGTAATGCCTCTCGCACATGCATGAACATGATTGCAACAGGCCAAAGGGCGATAATGGTGAGAACGCCTATAAAGGAGTTTATCCATATGGCTGCTCCAGTGGCTGAAACCTACAAGACCAGAGAAAGAGACACTCTGCAAGTCTTTCTCAAATTTAAAAATAAAATGATGTATTAAAATAACTGCAGTGTCTATACTTACATCAGCTAAATTGAAGTTGCCATTCGACCAGAGGACTATAGAAAGGATGGTTAAGGCCAATTTCAACAGCGCAAACTGGTAGGACCCCAGTTTCAAAATGAACAGAGATCGTCTGAAAAAGCAAAGCACAATATTTGAAGAAAATTAAAGAAATTTTGTTTTGTTTTTCAGATTTGACATTCCAAGTCACATGAGCCCACCCACAGGTATCACATTCAACTGTTTGAGTTTGATAATGGAAGTCTTACATAACACTGATATAAAGCCAATGATTCCAGGAGCTGCAAAAGACTGCTCCTTTCTTCCAGATAGCAAAGAGTGCAATGGCCCCAAGGTGCCCATTTTAGGTTGCGCACTAAGCATGATAAAGACCTCATGTTTGCAGAAGAATTGAATGGCTAGGGGTGCACTCATCCTGTCGACATCCAGTCGAAGATATGGGCAATTAATGGCAAACTTCCGAAGTCAGTTTTAGAATGTTTAACATGCAGGTGCAATTTAGTTAATATGAATGATTCATTTATTTCTATACAGGCTACTGTTTAGGATGTTCTGTCGCCTTTGTCTTACTCAGTCGGGGTTTAAAAGACATGGTCTGCACTGACACTATTAGATGCGAACAAAATGTGAACTAAATTGAACTGGATAATGACAGTTAACTGTCATAATTGATGAACTCTGCAACACTGACACTGTTATTGAACTGAATCAACATTTAACTGACTTGAGCTGAATAATGACAACATTGCCTTCTGTAGAGCTGCTTATGCCTGAATTAAGCTTGTTTCATAATTATATGAACTTTACATTATTTTTGAACTAAAGTGAGTTGAATGGACACACTATTGCCTTTTTAGAGCTGCTTTACAGCTGAAATTGTATCTGTTTCATAACTGAAGAACTTTAATAGTTGTTTTCCTGTTTATAACTGTGAAGCTGCTTTTAAATATTATTTGTATGTCTAACTGTTCAAATTTAACATGGAAAATGAGGATGTGAGGATTTTTGTCTATTGAAAGTTTTTTTCCTCAAAGAATTTTCATCAGCTGAACAATTGGTGTGTTGTTAAACAACAGTACAATCCACAGAATGCACCATATTTTATCCCTCATTCCTGTTAGAAACAAAATTAAATATGGCACTACCCTGACTAAGGTCTATTGTCCACATCAATATTTTTTTCTAAAACATAAAACATTTTTAAAATCATTAGCTAAAATTCCTTTCTACCTAATAAAATATTATGGAACTTGGCAGAAAAATGTACTAAATGTATACTTTTTAGAGTTTTAAAATGTTATTAATTGACTTTACTTTTCCAGGTCTAGAAATAACACTTAAAATTAATTAACAATGTTTTCTTTTTCTTCAGTGGTGAGGTGAATTAAAATAAGACCTTGATTTTTAGTTATTTTAGCTTTTAATAATACTTGTTTTTTCTGAAGTTAAATCATTTTAAGTCTTATTGAGGCCACCTTGGATGTTTGCTGAGGCCCTCAAGTGGGCCCTAGTCTCCAGTCATAGATACTAGAGGGTGGGCTATTTTGATTATTTGAGTTTCATAGCAACCACCACCAACTGGCTCGCATTGTGGCAGTGATTGGGTCTGATGGCGTGACAAGCACACTTTAAGGTTTGCTTACGGTGTGATGGGGACGTTTGGCAGACACGGGCAGCAGCAGCAGCAAGGTCCTGTGCTGATCTTAAATGACTTATTCTCTGAGTGCCTGAGAAATGCATTGTCTCCTCCGACCTCTTCAATCATGAGAATCAGGAACTTGAAGACCACAATTGCAAAGTATCTGCCAATTAAGTCAGAAATATGTTAATTTGTGTCACGGTTGCACACACACCCACAAATCCACAATTCTTTCAAGCAATTCAAAGTTTTGTACACTGGAAAATATCTGGGACAGAAAGTAATTTTTGAAGAGTGAAAACAATGTTTGACCACTACTGAAATAGAGAAAGCCAACTTACTGAAATGCTATTTAAGCTTTTTCTTCTTCTTCTTCTGAGACTAAATTTTAAAATGTATCTCCTCCAAGAGCTTTCAAGTTACAACCACTAAACTCGGGTCAGACCTTCAGACTGGTCTGACTCGGGTTGCTCTATCTTTCTAACTGATCTGACTTACGGTTTTCGTAAAGCAGACTATCAAAACCACTAAAGATTTTCATTGAAAACTTTTGTACAATGAGACTTATGGTGTATTTAAGCGGTCTATTGCAATAGCAAAGCTTAACAACTTCCTACTGAAAAAACCAGCAGATGCTGATTGACTGCTTTGGCTGGTCTCCCAAGCGGATTCTAAAGTGGTTTTGGCTACTTTTTAGCTGGACAGGCTGGTCTTAACTGGTCAAGCTGGGAGACCTGCTAAAAGATCAACCAAGCTTAAACCAGTTAAGACTAGACAACCAGGCTATACTGTTTTTAACCGTTTTTTTTTTTTTTTTTGCTGAATCAACTGGTTTTAGCTGGTTTTTAGCTAGCTTTTTGTTAAATCAATTAGTTGTGCTTGGTCTTAGCGTTTTTTTGTTTTTTACTGAATCATTTTTTTTTTACTAAATCTGCTGGTTTTAGCTGTCTTTTTAGCTGTCTTTTTGTTAAATCAGCTGGTTTTAACTGGTTTTTAGCTTTTTTTACTGAATCAGCTGATTTTAGCTGGTTTTTTTACTAAATCAGCTGGTTTTACTTGGTTTTAGCTGTTTTTTAGCGGGATTTTTCATTCATGTTAAATATGTTAAATCACGCTAAAAACATGCTAGCAACAAGCTAATCATGCTAAAAACAGGCTAGCAACATGCTAACCACATGTTAATCACGCTAAAACATGCTAGCAACATGCTAATCATGTTAGACATGCTAATAACATGCTAATCATGTTAAAAACATGTTAGCAACATGTTAATCATGCTAGAAACATCCTAGCAACATGCTAACAACATCCTAGCAACATGCTTAAAGGGGTCCTATTATGCTTTTTCACTTTTTCAACTTTAGTTAGTCTGTAATGTTGCTGTTTGAGCATAAAAAAGATCTGCAAAGTTACAAAGCTCAAAGTCCAATTCAAAAGGAGATATTTTATTTAACAGAAATCACTTTTCAAAAACTACAATGAACGACACGTTTGGACTACAACGCATTTTTCCGGGATTTGTGATATCTCAAATACCGACGAATGGGACGAGACCTGGTTGAGCTGCACTAGAGAAGGCAACGAGTGTTATCACTACGTCGGAGACTCATTTGATACAGGAACTATTCGAGCCTTTCATGCCAGACTGGGGAGAGAGGTATGAAACCTAGTATGAAAGCCTGTTCTAGTACACCCCCAAAACAAAATCAAGACTTTGTAAAAGAGCATAATAGGACCCCTTTAAATATGCTAATCAGGTTAAAAACATGCTAGCAAATGTTAATCATGCTAAAAACATGCTAGCAACATGCTAATCATGCTAGTGAAACATGCTAACAACATGATAATAATGCTAAAACATGGTTGCAACATGTTAATTATGCTAGCAACATGCTATCAACATCTATCTATTCTATCTAAACTTTCCAACTTTGAAAACGTTTAAAACTGCTTCAAACTTTCAGGCTAGGGTTTCTCAAGCCAACTTCAAAGTTTGTTCACAAACTTTACTTATCTAGTTTTAGTGTTGGGCAATATGCTCCATCGTCATATCGTCCTATCGTCCTATCGTCAGCCTGTGAGATCGCAGATACACAATATTATCATGCTAATTTATTTATATACTAGTTTATTTATTTATTAGTTTCATAGCCGGAGAGTGAACCAACTCCAGGGTAAGGCTAAAAGCAGCCAAATGTTAGTGTAATCTATTAACTAAATATTTAAACTTAGTTTTAGAACTATCATCGATACATGATACTATAGTCTATTGGCACAACCTAGATTATACTTCATTTTTTTCATGCATTCCACACTGGGGAAAAGTTAAGAACTCACGTAGCTGATGTCATATCAGTGAACATTGTGGCCCTTGGAACCCACATGCCCAAACAAGACATGGTAGCAATAACCTGAAAAAGATAAAACATAATACCTCAGAAGAAGATGAACTTGTGACTCATAATCACGCATCCAGACAGTGATGCACTAGAAATGACTAACCGTACCATTACCTTAGTTTCCGTCTGAGTGGGATACAGATAAAGCTCATATTTGGCATGTCAGTTCTAATTAGGAGTGATGAATTATTAAGAAAACTTTTTTTAAATAATAGATTGTAAAATAACAAGAAGCAGGGAGGGATATAAGTGATAACATGAATAATAGAACAGATAAAAGGACAAAAGTGTCCATATCATGCTCAGTTTGACTGATAGAACTCACCGGTGCTGCTCCGGTTACCCAGATGATTACACTTTTCTTATTTGGAGGTACTTTCTTATAGATGTAGATGCATTCTTCAATGAAAACCAGCATGGACACTGTGGCCATTAAAGTCAGTACAGAGAAGAGGACAATGCCAAAGATATCCAGCTCTGAAGAACACAAACAGCACCGTCAGAAGATCCAAATTGCTACATCATTGTCATACTATACTTGTTTAGCATTATCTTAATGCCAGTGTTGTTATAAAACTAAAAATATTTAAAATAGTTTTTGGTAATTGAAATAAAGCTGAAATAAAAATATAATCTAAATATTAGATGAAAAACGTATTTAAATCAGTTGCAAAGGCAACATTTCTCATTTTTGTTTTAAGTTCAGTGAAATGCTTAAAATATTAAAGCTAAATAATATATAATA
>NW_015657969.1:1006195-1021182 GCF_001515625.1 Sinocyclocheilus rhinocerous | reverse complement strand
AAGACAAACACACATATCAGAATGACTAAAATTAAAATTATTAAAAATGTTCCAATTATTGTGGACCAATAAAAACAATATTTTTATAAACTCACACATGCCATCCATTTACAAATTATCTTAAACTCATTAAAATATAATAATAAAAGCTAATTCAACATATTAATACATACTATAATAGTAAATAACTCAAATACCACTGCTTAATGCTTTTTTTAGTAGTGGAAAATAATGAAAGATGATTAAGCTTAGGTGTCACATTTTACCAGTTGTCTTAAATGTAATCACCTTATTTTACTAATTTTGGAATCAATGAAAACACTGAAATAATCAGTTAAAGGCCCACTGTTTGGAATAAAAGGACAATTCTAGATTTATAGAGGCAAACAATAATAACTTTCCACATTTTTTAAAGCCATCATGTGTTTCCAGTCAGAATGAAGTATGCTGGAAAAATCTAGTCAGTGTTAAATTGAGAATTTCAGGAATAACCTCGCAAACAAGGCATTTCAGATTACATCACTTTTTATCAGTCTCATTTTAATGATACTTCATGTTTGACACATTGTGCTGGTGTGTAGCTTTACACAAACCAGGTGTCTGGCTTTTTATTCTGTTCACTGATGTGATGTTACCGAACTTCCATGTTCCAATGGGGCGTAAATTTCGTCTAACAGTAGGGGGCGGACAATAAACATAAAATTTCTCAAGGGCAATTTTTGAAGGGGACACAAATAATACAGCTAAAATTGTACTTGTAAGGATATGTATACACAGAGGAATGGCTTACTATTAGTGCAGCAGGGAGACCGTGCCAAATTAGACAACTTCAAGCTGTTGTGGCCGTGACAGCGCTCGTGCCCGTTCTAGACTTTACTATCCATCACAGTGTTGCCAAGTCCGCGGTTTTCCTGTGGAATTGGGCTACTTTATCACTGTTGCGGCCAGTTGTTTTTCGTGTCCGTGGATTGAAGCATCCCCAATAACGTGTATTTTAGCCACCAGAACGCGATTTTTACCGGGGGACCCCTCGAAAAGCGGTTAGTTTGGGCTAGTTTTGAGTAGCAATTGGGCGGGTTTTGTTATGAAAACCTGGCAACCCTTTCCCTCAAGCAGGTAAAGTTATTATTGCTAACATAGCAGACGCATCGAAAAATACATTGGCATCATCTGTATTAAAGATAAAATAATCACTTCATCCGATGTTTAAGTGAATAAAATAGCCTTGACATTAACAGCCTTACTAACTGGAGTTCCACAACTACTGGCTTTGTTCTCTCTCACCGAACTTGTGTGTGTGTAGGTGATGTAAAAGAGGAAAGCAGGCATTGAAGTACTGTGAGGCAAAGGAGGGGGAGACTCAAAATGTTTCTAAACTTAAAACGCATTTTTGCCCCGTTTGTGTTGTTTTACTACTTACACAATTATTTAAAGTATAAAACATTGTTATTTACAATGCACAGTGTGGTTTTTAAACATATTTTTAGGGGGGACAACCCTCAGATAGGGGGGTCCTCCCCCACTCCACCCCCCACAGTGCATGCACTTTCTTGTAAGTCGTTTTAACAAGAACATCATGTTATTGTGCATGTGCAAATTTTATTGTGCAAAGTTCTTCTGAGGACAAATCAACCCTTACGTTTACAATCACGGCTGATACTCTCATCCCTCCCTCTACCGCAAGTTAGAGTAAAGGTGAGAGCTATTAAAACAAGAATGGGGGTTTGACACAAATATAGTCTACTACAGTTGAGGGAGACAACCTGGAAAGAATCCACATTAGTGCCATTCAACATTATCATATGCGAACTCAAGTTCAGGAGCACTCACTGAATGTGACCACAGTAATTTATGCCGATCTGGAGACTGCTGGCTGCATTATTTAGAATAGATAATATGAAAACTAACGTTTTATGTTTTGTATTCCAATTGTTAAAAAATCGGTATAATTTCCACCATTCTAGTTATTGTTAATAAAGTAAAATAATTAAAAAAATAATATACATACGCATAATAACATCGATAGCGAACGGAGCCTCTTCCCTGCATCGCGGATCAAAAAGTGTGAAATTGGACATTTCCATCTTGACAATCAGCGTTTATTCACACGATCCAGGGCAAACTGTAATCCGTGGAAACCCCACTGTCCTCACCACCGGTTAGTTTCAGCATGCATGAAACTAATAAACTGAGAAGAAAGCAGGCTGGTGTTTTGTAGACTTGATGTGTAGTGTAATCCCAGCACTCTAGCAATCCCAGCTCTTGTTAAAGGAGCCGCCCATGCAAGGGGTAAATATTGATGGACCACTGACCAATGAAAACACAACTCTTTCATTCGATTACACTGCGCCTGCGCAATAGCGTCACACTCACACATGACGCGAACAGATAAAAACAACAACCGAATACGATAAAACTATTAGGTAAAGTAGAAGATAGGCATTATATCAACTTAAAAAAGACATACTATTGTATAATACAATCGTGTTTATATTAGTCACTAAAAACGTCAGTGCCTAATTAAAAAAATTAAAATGACAGAAAAGCCTAAAGCTTCACACAGTGCTGCTGAAAAACTTCTCATACCAATTTGTTATTGTTGTATAGCGCTAAAATAAAAATAGTAACAATTATGGAATTTTTGGTTTCCACGGTATTTGTTTCTTCTTGTATTTCTACTGAAATTACAGTTAAATCAGTTCTGAGAAGGGAATGACTAATAGACCGTTAGATAGATAGACAGGCAGACGAACAGACAGATATAGGCCAATCACACTATATGCAATCGAAACAAAAACTGGGACTTCAAAACACCTGCGTTAAACAGGCATGAACAGTAACTGGGAAGGTTTAGGTTACAACTTCACACAGACCAAAGTTCACAAGACTGACAATACACATTTTTACAAAGATTGTTAAAGGAGTATGAGAAGAGTATGTTTAACATGCTAAACTTGTGATTTGCAAGAGCTGAATGGCCTCAGTGCTAATGAGCTGGAAAGAGTTCAGGGTAAAGAACAGCCCTTGAAGCCAGTACACACACACACACAGAGACAGAGAGAGAGAGAGAGAGAGAGAGAGCGCATTTCATATGCATTTCAAAAGATGTACAAATATTCAACCCAGGTTTTTTGTATTCAAAAAATATCTATCCTCCAGGCACTTCAGCAGATCAAATATGTAACTGTTCTTGACATGCATTGAAACACAAGGCTTCAGTTTTTATTTGATTGTGACAGAAATAAAGAAAATGGTACAAGGACACCAACACCAAATCTTCTATAATAATTTCATTATGGCTTCATGTTTACTTTTTCGTAATTAATAAAGTATAAAATGTAATGAATGCCAAAATAATAATAATATAATAATAAAGGCTGTGTAATTCATAAGAAGACTGTCCAAAAGACAAAAAAAAAAAAAAAAAAAAAAAAAAAACTTTACCAATATACGCATTCCTTAACACCACAAAAACAGCTAAACCATTTCACATACAAAATTACTTGCTGCAATCTTCGTAACCACCAGCAATCTTCCTAACTGTGCTGACAGTCAAAGTGTGGTCACTGATGCTAAAAATGATAAACAGATTTTCTCAGCACATAAACTGTCAAATATGTCTTAATGAACAATAAAACCCATCTGGTAATACTTACAATCCATTCAAAGTCAGATCAGAGATAGTAAAGTTTTCCATAAAATGCTGCAGGTGTATAAATAAAGATCATCTGTCTATCTAAATTCACGAAAGGCTGCTTTGTTTTTCTGTATGGAGCTATTTTGTCTCTTTTTTACTGGTTACTTTACTTGTTTTAACCTCATTTACAACAAACACTCCAGAACAGCGACACCAGATGCACGCTTGCACACAAGTCTTGATTTGTCAAGGCATTTCTTTAGAAAAGTCACAACACAAATGAAGCAATCACCGCGATTCACTTTGTAGTACATAAACACATCTGGATTTCCACACATCAGTTCCACGTAAGCACACGGTACAGTCACAGCTGACGGGCACAATTATTATTCCACACTGGACCAAAGTTTACAAATGATAACTTACGACAAATATAAATACGTTTCACCTTTACCACTTTGCAAAAAAATGGCTTAAAAATAAGTATTCGGAATCTACAGAGCTATTCACAATGCTTATGTATAAAATATAAAAGAAAAAAAGTGTAAAACAATTTAATCGAGGATTGAGACTAATAAAGTCTGGTGATACAATACCAAAGACCACTGACCGCGTAATACAATATCAAGCAGTGTAAATGCCGCCTGCTGGCCAGTTTTGATACTGCAGGAGGAACCTACAAAGATTTCAATTTGGTTTCCAAGATGACACTGACTACACTGCATGAGCAGAGAGGTATTACTGACATTTTGTAAACACTCCTGTAGAGTTCAGAGCTCTGGTATTAAGCCCTTTATTTGGCATACGTAAAGTGGCCGATGTGTGCACAACATTCCACACCAGAATCATCTCAAGACGACGACAAAAAACAATAATAAGTCACCATAAGTGGAGCAGCTTAAGAATACACAAAAAAGATTTTCAGTCTTTTGCAGGCATTTTTCCTCTGCCTGGACACACTCCGTTGCACTTTGTGAACGTGTGTGTGTATATATATCTTAGAAGAATGTTAATGAAGTTTAAAAAAAAAAGTATAATATTCCAAAACATAAAAGTGCGAATGAGCACCTTTCGCTTTGCAGTGTCCATTAAATCTGAACTCTGTGGCACACGGGATTCCAGACGAGCTCAGTCAGACTGTTCACTTGGTATGGATCCAGAAAATAAAACATTTCCCACCTGTCCCTCAAGTAAACAGCAGTTGGTACCAGATGTGGTGCATTTCCTGGTAAACACTTGGAGAACAGTTTCGAAATCTGCATGTCTCGTGAAGGCCTGAGCAACAAAACAGTTTGCTTTGCAAAAAAGATGGATGTAAAAGACATGCGTGCAAATCTCTTTGTTGAAAGAGTGCAGCTACTATAGTTGAATGGGGACTGGGAGCAATTTTACAGATGTGAGGACAGATTTGGGACGCTCCAGAAGCGATGGAGCGATGGGTAAAGGAAAGTGTTCAGGAGCTTTCAGAGAAAAAGAGCTGTTTAAGGCATCAGCTTTGATGGCTGTGATTCTCCTCAACAGTCCCAAATACTGGGAGTCGAAGGCACGAGACCACTGAGGATTCACCCCGCACCAGCTTCAGTCCTACGGAAGGAAATGACATCAGAATGTCATAACTACAGTTCAAAAGTTTGTGGTCAGTAAGTTTTTTTTTAAATGTTTTTGAAAGAAGTTTCTTATGCTCATCAAGGGTGCATTTATTGTATTAACTGTTTTCTGTTTTAATAGATTTTAAAATGCAATTTATTCCTGTGATGGCAAAGCTGAATTTTCAGTAGCCATTACTCCAGTCTTCAGTGTCACATGATCCTTTAGAAATCATCTTACTGACCTTAAACCTTTGAACCATAGTGTATATATTGCATATATTACAAACAGTGCTTAGTGTGAAATCACCTTACCTGGTTATGACTCGCTCTCAATTGAGATAGTGATAGCCTCACTTTCATCTGAAAGGCAAGATGACGGTTATTCTCAAAACTTTTCTCACTCATTCCTTGCTAGAATAGAGCAACATATGTAACCTACCAGACTTTAAGACGTCTGTCTCTTTGTGATCTTCTTCAATGTGGAAAGCATTGCCTAACAGATGGTTTTGGGACTCACTGAGAGGGGTGGTTTGCTCAGCAGAACCTTCTACAGCACTGAGGGAAAGAACCACACTGAGAGTTATTACAATCCATCTGGTTTTGGTTAGTGCCCACCCAACAGTGAAAGAAAAAATGGCTCCTCACCCTTTATCCAACCCGGCAGGCTGGAGACATTCAGTGGGCTGCTCTGGATCAATAGTGACCAACCGTGTAGGAAAAGAAAAGCCATCTCCTTGACTAAAGCAGAAAAAAAAATATTTAAATGTATCTTTTAATAGATACTTTATCTAATTTTGAACTAGATTGATTTGGAGGAAAATGTGGTATTTGACCATGCAAAACTGATATACACTACAGTTCAAAAGTTTTTGAAAGTCTCTTATGCTTACTTTGGCTGCATTTATTTGATTAAAAAATACAGTAAAACCAATAATATTGTGAAATATTATTACAACTTTAAATAATTGTTTTCTATTTTAATATATTTTTAAATTTAATTTATTCCAGTGGTGGCAAGGCTAAATTTTCAGCTGCCATTACTCCAGTCTTCAGTGTCACATGCTTAATATATTTGTGTAAAATGTGACACTTTTTTCAGGATTCAAAAGAACCTTTTGTAACATTATAATTGTCTTTACTGTCATTTTTGACCATTTAATATAGTCTTGATGTATAAATGTATTAATTTCTTTAAAGGGGTCATAGGATGCCTATTTTCCACAAGTTAATATGATTCTTTAGGGTCTTAATGAAAAGTCTGTAACATAGTTTGGTTAAAATTTCTCAATGGTAATGTAAAAAAAACACCGTTTTTACCCTGTCAAAAACAGCTCTTTTCAGAGCACGGGTCTGAGGTAAGACACCAGTCCAGTCTGTGCTGAAACGCTACTGTCAATCAAACTATCGTGGGAGGGGCCTGTTTTTGTGACATCACACAGACAGGCATCTGAGATCGGCTCGATTTGAGAAAGAGGTAAAGATTTGAGCAGATAAAAAAAAAAACACTGGGTGGATTTTTATCATTTTAGGGTGGTTGTGTACACACTGCCAACACACATTTCAGTTCAAACAACTTGTAAAAGTGCATGTAGCATCATATGACCCCTTTAAAAATAATTACTGATAGTTTGTGTCACTATTTGATTGCACTGCAGTGTAAAAAAAAAAAAAGGCACCAAATTGTAATACTTTGGGTTTTCAAAACCATCAACCTTAAGTATGAAGCAAAATACTGCCTTAGCAAGAATCACTAATAAAAACAAGTTAATATTCAGATTCACCTGGTAAAGACAGGAAGTAGCCAGTACTTCTTCTGGTCCCCAAACACCTGAGCAATGTTCTTGCTGAAGCCCAGGGAAAATCCATTTTTATCAGGGCCATTTCTGAAGACCGGGGCTCTGAACGCTTCTGAACATAAAGAACACCACAGAAGAGGGTTAAAATGCATACACTACCTTTCAAAAGTTTAGGGTCAGTAGTTTTTTTTAAAGAAAGTACTACTTTTATTTGCCAAGGCTGCATTAAATTTACCAAAAGTGACAGTGAAGACACTTATGATGTTACAAAACATTCCAACATCAAACACCAACATCTTTCTAGTGATCAAAGTATATTTCCGCAAAAATATTAATCAATATTAATCACAACTGTTTTCAACATTAATAAAAACATTTCTTAAGCACCAAAATCAGCATATTAGAATGATTTCTGAAGGATCATGTGACACTGAAGACTGGAGTAATCTGCTGAAAATTCAGCTTTGCCATCATACAAATAAATTACATTTTAAAATATATTCAAACAGAAAATAGGTATTTTAAACAAGAATAATATTACATAATATTTTTTACAGTATTTTTAATCAAATAAATCAGTGAGCATAGGAGACTTCTTTCAAAACCATTAAAAAATTTTTTTTTACAGAGTCTGACCCCAAACTTTTGAACGGTAGTGTAGATGCATGGCAAACCAGAACATGAAATCACTGAGCTCTTGTGCCTGAAGCTGACTGAGTGAATTTATGCTTTTTCAAAATAAAATTACAGGGCCTGATGGGAAAACAAGCAGGGAATTTCTTCAAACACTGCTTGACTGATCTGGTCAACACAAGGAAATTTGAACGACCAGTTTTTCCAAAATAAATCTGAACAAGGTTTAGCTTGTGCACAGTACGTCTACTGTTGTTGCTATGGTAACAATTGTGAGCAAGCTGTCTACAGGCGTGGCATCTTTGTTAGAAACATGAACCTATCTATACAGTACATGTAGACAAAGATACAGAGAAGTGAGTATGGTCAGGTGTGTTACCTATGGTGGACCTGTTTTTTCCCACAAGCCACAAGTGGTAGGTGAAGAGTGAAAGAATGCTGATGCAGAACATGGCCGCCACAAAAAAGAGAAACAAGACATGGAATTTGGCGTGAGACTCTGGCAGGTCATTCTGAGAGAGGGGAGAGAGAGAAAGGAGAGCTGTGAGACAAAGATCAACAACGAGCAAGACACGGGCAACAGGTCACTCTGACACAACTTGACAGGTACGTTAGGGTCACAGGGTTAAAACGACAAAAAACAGTCAACGTAACTCACTGCGCTAACACTGACACGTTTACTAAACACAGGGATTACCTTTGGACAATTCTCTGCCGATTTCCTCCGGCAAAGCTTAGTGCAAACAGAGACAGACTGTTAGACACAGGAAGAGCACAGCGGGAGAGCAAAAGCTTTGGCCGCAGAGAGACGCAGGCAAGAAGGGATTACAACAGCAAACAAGTGCTTGTCAAAACACATACACTACTGTTCAAAAGTTTGGGGTAGGTAAGATTTTTTAAATGTTTTGAAAGAAGCCTCTTTTGCTCAAGGCTGCATTTATTTGATAAAAAAAAGTAAAACCAGTAATATTGTGAAATATAATTAAAATGTATTATAACCGTGTTCTATTTGAATATATTTTAAAATGTAATATATTCCTGTGATGACAAAGCTGAATTTTCAGCAGCCATTACTCCAGTCTTCAGTGTCACATGATCCTTCAGAAATCATTCTAATATGCTGAAGAAGCTCAAGAAGCATTTCTCATTTTTACAGTTGTGCTGCTTAATATTCTTGTGGAAAAAAACATTATACATTTTTTCCAGGATTTTCTTTGATTAATATAAAGCTAAAAAGAACAGCATGTATTTTAAATAGAAATCATTTGTAACATTATAAAGGCTTCTACTGTCACTTTTGCTCAATTTATTGCATCATTGCTGAATAAAAGTATTAATTTTGTTTAAAAAATCTTACTGACTTTTGAATGGTAGCATAAGTGAAACGAACAGATGAAATGGAAAAGACAGCATGTATGAGGGTGGCAGAGTGGACAAGTGAAGCCAGGTATATGGACATAAACTGATGCATGACGCATAATTAGGAAATGTAGACAGGAACCTGCTGAAAACACATATCTATGTCCTACCTTCATACGACGCACCATGGCAGTGAAAATGTTTATGTACATGGAAGAAATGTACACAAATGAGTATGATGAAAGGTGAGGGATCTACTCACTGTCCAGAACTTTATGAAGTATTCAAGGACAGACGCTGCGATGAATAAGCAGTATACAAGCGAGTAAGTCAGGAACAGGATGAAGAACTTGTAATTGGAGAAACCCACACAGTTATTCACCCTGTGGAAGATGGAGGGAAAGAGAGACGTTAGCAGGGTGTTAATCAATTTGTTTTTAACAAATTAAATTTCAGTGCCAACAACCTGCATCTCACTCACCATGGACAGTGATGATCCATCTTTAGTACACACCTGTCAGTAACAAGAACAAGCAATGTGTTTGATGGCCATTCAAGAAAGACCAACAAAATATGGTAGTAGTTAAAATGACACAAATGAAACGTGAAAGCAAAATGTCATAAGAACTATTCATGAGACACTACAGTAACTTACATGTCACATGCAGAACAATGATGACATCTGTCTGGCTTGATGACCTGGCATCGGTCACAGTACCGGATAGCTAGAAGATGAGGAAGAAAATCATACCAGTTTCGATGCCTATTTTTATGGCAAAATCCAGGTTAAAATATACAATAATAAAGGTAATAATAAATTGCAAACAATAAAAATAAATAAATCTGTAATAGTAAAATAAGAATAAATAGGTAATAGTAAAAACAATAATAAATTAGTAATAATAATAAAAATATAATCTATTCAAATATGTTTTTACAAGTTTACAATAAAGACTATACAAGAACATTTGATATTTTAAAATGTAATTTTTTAAAGAGTTTCATAAATAAATCAATGTTTAAATATAGATTATTTACACAGAACTTCATAATTAGGGTGGTCATCTTGGCTGCCTATGAAGCTGTTTACCAGCTAAACCAAAAACTTAAACAAGCTGTTTGTGCCGATAGCCTCTTTTGGCAATTAAATAACTGAATTGTAGAAAGTTTAAAACACATCTTACTCAATGAAAAGTCTAAACCTGTGTCTGCTTACATCTGGTACTTAGGCCCTTGAGGTGCAATCTTGTGGGTAATTTCTTATTACATATTCTGTGTTTAAGTCAGTTTCTAACCTCCTGCCCCGGTGCCGGTGTAGAGGGGGAGACTGGTGGCCACTCTCTTCAGGATCTCCTCCTGAGTTTCTGGACGCTGTTCCTTCTCATACTCCTCTTTCTCAGATTTGGGTAGACAGAACTGACACACAATACAAAACTATCAGCTCACTGTATGACAAATCAGCAGCATGTTCCATTTTGACAACAATAGCGTGTAAAATGATACGTATAAAAACACTCACTCCATGGAAACAAATAGATATTGTGTGCATTTATTCATAATGCCTGGATTAACATGTTAATATGCATATCATCTATGTGGCATGTTACCATGGGCTGCATGTAAATAAAACAGTTTGTTTTATACCCACTGTACCTCTTTGGAAGGGGTTGCTGGTCTTGTAAAGATGGTTTTCCAGTACGACCACACAAACATGATTAACGACACATGAAACACAGTCAGGTAGATAACTGCACAGAACAGAGAGAATACAGTCATTAACAACAAGACTGCATGAGCCCGCAGAGAAAAGCCTGCCAGAAACAGTCCGAGTATAAATCAGTCACTCTAAAGGCGTTTGTGATTGCTGATGCAGTTTGACTGTGCTGGAAGGCCACAGTCAGCACAAGCACGGACCAAATAAACCTGTAATAGCCTGACAGTTGTGCCAAAGTGACTCTGTACCTTTATAAACATATATACAATTATCTTTAACTCTTGAAATGAATTATTTTCCTTGCTATAATACATTGAATGGTTATTTGGTTTGTGAATTTAAGAAGATTTCTACAAGGGTCTTTGAAATAAGTAATTCTGATTGGTCAGTTGGTCATTGGTCAAAACTGTTGTCCTAATTTATGTCTCTTGTATCATTCCACACATTATTTTTTATTATATAATAAAATAATCTCAACTCAAATCAATATTACCTGTGCATTTATTTATTTAAAATGTTTTACATTTAAATTAATTACTTTATTTAATGTGTACCTAGAATTCAATGTAAACTGCTTTAGATAAAAGCATCTGGCAAATACATAAATGTATATTTTTTTTGTTGGTAAATTAATGCAGAACAAACTGGATTATATACAGTTAGTTCATAAACACCTTAAAGGTGATGCAACATAATGACTGTACATTATCCCTTACTTGGCTTTTTCCTTAAAAAAGTGAAGTGAAGGTTTACTCACCTTTTTCAATAGTACTGGGAATAGTAACTGCAGATAATATAAAAACAGAAAGAGAAAAGAAACTGTTTAGCAGATATGACTCATGGCACATCTGCTTTATCACACTTCTACTTCTATGAAGTATGAACACTGCTGAAATATGAAATACACTTTACCTAGACACGTGACAGAAGACCTGAGGCTTGACTTTGTGAACATGTTTGCTTATAAACATATAATAAGCATCTTTTCCATATTGAAAATACAATTTGTGCTATTATTTCTCTGAGAAACTCTCAATAATCTGATTTCTTGTTTCTAAAGAGGAAGAACCACCTTTTAAGGGTTTCCTACTGTAAACCTGTATAAAACATTTTATAATAATATAATGCTGTATGGCAAAATATAAATATTAATTTACATTAAAATGATTAACTGTAAAATAAACGAATACAGTTGGCACTACCAAGCTTATAAACACTTCCTAATCTTGAATATGGTGTAAAGCACAATATGTGCTCCAAAACCATAATCCTTGTTTTGTTTCCAGTTTAAAATTAATAAGCGAATTAGCCAGCTCATGTAAACAAACCATTCATTGATGTTTCAGTTCAGTGACTTCCGGTAGGCGCGCGCCCCTCAGGTATGAATAAAAGCGCACTTACACAGACACAGCTCCACCACGTATGCATAATACGACCAGCACACCACTAAGGCAATAAATATCACCGGTATCCACGCCAGACCCCTCTGACAGCATCTCAGTACATGTGTAGGCGCCATCTTTCTCCTTCCTTGACTACAAAAGACGGGAAGGGAAGGGAAGGGAGGGATGTGATCTGTCCATCCCATCCGTGCCCCACCACCAACCCCGCCGGTTCGGCTCCGCCTTAGCCCCGCCCAGAGCCGTTGAGAAACAGAGTTGCGCCACTCTCATAGGCTTCCATAGGAACTGAGGAATGCGGAAGTAAAGCGTGTCATGGAGCGGCCAATAGTTCCAAACAACCAATAGTTCCAGTATTGAAGCCCATTCATTTTAGTGCTTCTCAAGCTCACTCGCCAGAAAGTTGAGGAAATTACAGCAGTTTTTGGCATTTGATAATAGGCAGTTATGCTATATTTGCAGTTAGATAACGTGAGAAACACCTTAATAGCGATCATAACCAGATGCTAGTTGTCATATTTTTAAGTTTTTAGTCTATCTGCAATCTTTCTCTCCCTGTAGGAAGTTGAATGAGTTTCAGTGAAGACTGCCCAATAAAGGAATACAAGAAAGGTTTCCCCTGAATGCAGTTGCTTTGTGTTTTTTAAACGTTATTTTAATTTTTTTATTGGGTTAAATTCCGTATTTACTGGCCTTTTTAACATACATTTATATTGTCTACTTACATACATGGCATAAAATAATACTGGGATGTAATTAATCTTTTTAAATTAAACATTAAAAAAAGCAAAACTTATAAACATTGAATGTTTGATAATGTCTAAATATACAATGCAAAACATTAAATAAATAAATTAGGTATTATGACCGGTAAAACTCTTTACAGCAGGGGTGTCCAAACTTTTCCTAAAGGGGGCCAAATTCGACGATGTGGAAACACTGGGGGGCCGGATGCTTCTACCTATATATATATATATATATATATATTGTGTATGTATGTGTGATGTTGAGTTGACAGTAGCAGTAGCTTGTGTTTTGTTGAGGACAAAAATCTGCAAATATCTTGTTTTTAAGCTTTAATAATTATAACATAGAATGGCTTTATGGTATTTAATCTATTAACACATGAAAGCACAAACTGCATCAAAAATGTCTGTAATTTGGCCTATATTTCATAACTCCCTTACATTACATTAAATTGGCTATATGTCTACATTAATTATATAAGAAGATTCTGTATAAATATGCAACATTTCTGCCACAATACCACAGTTACGGTTACTACAGTAAATCAAAATGTTGGTGATTTGTGGATTGAAAAGTATTCTTACTGCATTGTTGTCGCACAATGTTTTTCCTATCTTCCGCGTTAGTGTTGTTGAGAATGTCAGCGCTGTTTCATCTGCCTTTGACATATGTGGTTTGTATGGAAACCTCTGCTCCAAACTCAAACGCTTCTCACAGCGCTGTTTAGTGGTCTCGTGATCGAGATCAGTCAGCGAGTAAACGCATTTGTTCTGAGCTCGCGCTACGCTGTCTTTAGGCAGAGCTAACGGTCCGTGCAGCGCGGTTCAAACGAGTCGCGCTCTTCCACTTTTGACGCGTTTAGGAATTCGTGTGCGCTAAACAAATGAGAGCGCATATGAGTTATCAAATTGATATCACTCGCGTTTTACTGCTACATCTGGTCTAAAATGTAGTGCTGCCATCTTGTGTTGACATTTTGAAACTGCATAGGCCTATTTTGTAAATTATGCTTGGCGGGCCATATATAATATAAACTATTAAGACAGCTGCGGGCCGCTTAAAATTCATCCACGGGCCGCATTTGGCCCGCGGGCCGTAGTTTGGACACCCCTGCTTTACAGCAACTAGAGTAGTGCTAAATGTGGGCTATATTTATTAAACAGCCATACTGGCATCTAGTGGTTAAACCATGGCATTACATAGGAATATTATTTTTCTGGCTACCAAACGCCTCTAATTTGCCTCTTTGCACTGGAATTTAAAAACATTTTCTCTATTTTAACCTTAAATACTACGCTAATTGTAATATAAATAAGCATATTAGAAAAAATATTAATGCTGTCTCTTCATCACTCCCCAGAATAAAATGCGAATGTAAAACGTAGTCAGCGTAGTTATCAATACACATGATGTGTTAATAATAACTAGAAATTGCTGCAAATATAGTGAAACTGCTGTCTATCCTACTTAAACCCATTCAAACGTATTGACAGCGCTGAGTTGTTTGGAACTATTGGCCACTTCATGACATGCTTTACTTCCGCATTCCTCAGTTCCTATGAAAGCCTATGGGAGTGTCGCAACCTGTTTTTATACAGTCTATGGTCGCAACTCTTTTTCTCAACGGCTCTGTTCATGACGTTGCAGGACGTTCTCCCAGTAGACCTATCTGATTGGCTAAAAAGCAGACGTTGCTAAGCGGGCGTCAGTCTACTGGCGAATCAATGGCTCGTGAGTTAATATTAATTAGGTTACTTATATATTTTTAGGATTCTTAATTTCGCACTAGTCTACAAGAGACAGGGTTTGTTTGCGTTACGAGGCCTAAACCTCAAAACAAAACAGGGATCTTTTCTATTTTAGTGAAGTGAAATGTGGCCAAGTATGGTGACCCATTTTTAACCCATCCAAAGTGCCCATCTTTGCATTTAACCCTTCCGAAGTGCACACACACAGCAGTGAACACACACACACCCGGAGCAGTGGGCAGCCATATTTGCTGCGGCGCCCGGGGAGCAGTTGGGGATTCGGTGCCTTGAAGGGCACCTCAGTCGTGGTATTGAAGGTGGGAGAGAGCGCTGTACATTCACTCCCCCCACCTACAATCCCTGC
>NW_015657969.1:993363-1006059 GCF_001515625.1 Sinocyclocheilus rhinocerous | reverse complement strand
AAGGGCACCTGCCCTATTGAGGGGAAGGTGGGAGAGAGCGCTGTACCTCCCCCCCCCCCACCTACAATCCCTGCTTGTACAAGACTCGAACCCACAACCTTTGGGTTACGAGTCCGACTCTCTAACCATTAGGCCACGACTTTCCCCCCCCCTCCCCCCCAAAAAAAGTCGTTAAGTGTTTTAAATACACGTGTACTAAATAAATGATTTAAAATACTCTTAATAAATAAATACATTTTCTTTAATTATGAAGTCCATCTGTCATAAAAACAACGAGAAAATATTTCCGTAAAGAAATAAAAAGTGACTCAAGACATCATTATCGCCTCTTTTAATAACAGTTTTCAAGTCGAAAAATACTTGTTTGCACAAAGTCTGCTTAAGTATATAAATTTTTATCACTATTTGGTAACAAAAACAGACAGAAACAAAAATGGGGTATACAAATTGAACGTTCTTATACAGGTTGACATCTATTTGGTACAAGTAACCAGGAAACCAATAACATAGATCATCTTAATGGGATGGGATGACACATTTACAATCACAGAGCATGTGGTTTAAAATAAAGCCACTAAAACACAGGTAAACTTTGTTCATGAGTATCTTCAATACTGAGAGCATCTACATTGAAATCCCTTCACGGGTATTCTGTGCATCACAAAATATGCTCCATTAGATATAACTCAATTCGGACAACAATAAACCAAAGAGCACAGCATAGTCACAAGGGTAAAGGGGAGAACCGAACAGAATCTCAAAAATCCTTTAATGGTGTCCAACAGGGAAAATATATATGTACACATACATACACACACACACACACACACACACACATATATATACACATACACAGATGTATATATAAAAAATAAAGATCTGAGACACACATCATCTTTACCTCGTGACACTTCCCTTTACCCCTATATCAACTTGCTGTTCTATCTCTTGCCCCTTTTATTTCCCGCTGGTGGCTTTTTGAGCTGTAGCAGTGGCCCTCCTGTCCCAAATCCAGGAGTTTGTGTGTTGGAAACTCCAAAGGTCAACCCAGCTGATGCATTAATTCCAGGGTTACTGAAGTTAAAGCCAGAGGTGTTAGATGTCCCAAACCCTGAGAAACAAAGATTTTAAAATGTGAGCAGTAAATATTTTAGGTTTTCTCAACCTTTACTGCTACCAAAAAAAAAACATTTAAGCAAGTCACACAACAGCTGTTAACAAATAAACTATGCAAATTTTACATTTCAAGCTCTCTGATATGCAGTGCTTGCCCCTTAAGCAGCATGATGTTGATGCATTCTGGGGGAAAGGATGATTATAATTAATAATAATTAATTATAATTATAATTAAGGAGGAGCTGTTAGTAATGGTTAGCGTTGATGAAAGCGGGTAAGATGGAGGAGGGTGCTAACAAACACACCTGCGCTCAGGCTCCCTCCAGATGGCTTGCTAGAGGAAAACCCAAACGACAAACCTCCTGTTGCCACGCCCCCAAACCCAGGGCCGCTACCAAATGCTGCCGAGAGACAGATGGGGGGCATTTAGGTGTTGCGACTACATATATTCCAGAGATAAACTCTCAGTCACAGGGCGGGGGAATGGAGGACAGGAATGAGTGATGAGTTACATTTGAGATTAACTAGGAAAAACTGATGAAGGAAAAATATAGTTAGGGAAATGTGAAAAATGCAAGTTCTATATACAACCTAACCAATAAAAAAAACATCTCTGCATTATTAAAACAAAGAACAATAAGAGTACTGATTGCTCACTCAAAAACTAAAATATGGCATCATTCCATACCCTGTATTAATTTTTTTTCTGTCTTTTTGCTATTCAATATTTTATAAAGCACGGAAAAAACACCAAAAAGTTCAAATTCAAATAAAATGAGGAAAAGACCAACATTTAAGATGATTTTCCACTCTAGTAATTTGTGAATTAATCAATGAATACAAATTGTGAACTGGTCACAGTATCACTTAAATAAATAAATAAATAAAAAAGGTAATTGCAACTATTTATCTTACACTTTTGACTTTTTGAACTGTGAGAAAAAAAGTAATAATTATGAGATATAAACTCAATTCTAAGAAAAAATTTACATTTTAAAAATTAATTAAAAGGTTAACTCGTAATTCTGAGAAGTCCAAATCGAGATTCACATTTGTAATTATATATATATATAAAAAAAAAAGTTAGAATGTTGAGATATTAACATGCAATTAGGAGAAATAAAGTCACAATTACCTTTTTTATCATTTTATTCCATGGTGAAATAAGCTTCCATAGTTTACAGCTCACTATAGGGGAAGATTATCAGTGCTAAGAATGTATCTTTTATTCTCCAGTACTGAAAACAGAACCTATAAGGGAGCTTTTGATATGCGCTGTGACGTAGCTCTTGCAAATTAATTTTTTTGTTCGTTGTCTGTCATTTCGAAGCTTAAGTTGCATACGGTTTTCTTTAGTTTTAATTTGCCTAACTATCGATCTGACCCAGTAGACGCCATAATCCCACTCTGTCTCTCTCCCGTCCCGCTTTCCGTTTTTTTTTTTTAATGGTGGGTGTTTACGCAGTTGGTTAGAGCAGTGCTGATTGGGGAGAACGGAGGTGCGCTCACTCTTGCCCAGGGCAAGTAAGACTGCAACTCAAGGCTGGCAGTCATGCATATGCTCTGGAACAGAGTAATATCGCGTCCGCATCGCAGGCTTTCTCAAATCGCGATTTCGATTCGATTTCGATTAATCGCACAGCCCTACAGTGAATAATGATTTTGTTATTTGAATAAGTGAGAATTCTAATCATAAATCTAAGCACTACCATATGGATTTAGAAGACGTGATGTATAGACCAATTTCATGAAGCTTACAAGCCATGGTCACTATAAAGTGTTGAACTTCATGAATATATCTAGTTTTGTTCAACAGAAGAAAATCATATGGGTTCAGTGTGACATGAGGGTGAAAAACAAATAGATTTTTTTATTTTTGGGTGAACTGTCTTATTAAGATTGAGACTGAAAGACTTAAGAGTGCAGAGATGGAAAGGGAGAGGAGAGGTTTATCACAGTAAGTACCTCCGAGGCTGGATGAGCCCATGCTAGTGCCAATACCAGAGGAAAAGGGAGTGCCAAAACTGGCCCCCAAGGGCGCCTGTGGTCCTGGGACAAAAAAAAAAAAGAGAGCAGAGGAACTTACTCTCACACACTCTCATAATGATCCATATTATCAATGAGCAAACAAAAAATTTGATTTAACAATCTTGTAAGAGAAGCACATGCTTTGAAAGCAACTTTTGGAAAACGTCCTCATTGAAAGTAAGTGGCACAGCGTAAGAGCTACATAAAAGCCATATCAGCATTATCTAAAATACGGTTCATTATGATGTTGGAGCAAATGGAACATCAAAAAATAGGCACTACTGGCTGCAAATAGATTTTTTTTTCTATTTATTGTACTAATCTGCTTCTAGTTACTTACCTTGGATCCACACTAATGTCTTCCTATTTTGATGGATTTTCTAAATCACTTAATATCACAAAAGGTACTTATTTCCTAAATGACATCTGCAGACCTGCTGTTACTTAATGCATTACTAAATTGTGCTCCTGTCTCGTTTCCTTTTAGCTGGTTTAAATTTGATTAGATTATTAATTTAGAGATGTGATAAATCAGCATCTCAAATGCAGTCTTTTAATCCAATTCATTGAGAAAAATCAATGATTTATCAGTCAAAAAGAAACAAAGACAAGGGCTTTTCTTTAAAAAAACTGATTTATTGTCAATTCAAATTACATTAAACATGACAAACAGTTGAGGACAAACTGATTCCTAGTAGTAGCTATGGCATTAACACTGTTTAAAACGATTAAAGCCAACCTGTGCCAAAAATGCATTTCAAACAATGGTTAGGACTAATGCGATATCTAATTCAAAAAGGCACACCATTTTAAATACATCAACAAGCACCACCTAAACAAAAAATGTATGATAATAATTAAAAAAACAATTGATTTATAAGTTAGATTATAGAATTATAGACTATGTTACTATTTGTAAACAACCAAAATAATAAGCCCCATTTGTGTTCCAAGGAATGGAAACGTATACCAAGAACCAGACATGTCTATAAACAGACATCCTGTGTAAGAGCTTTGATTAAGTACCAACACACAAAAGCCACTTCCTAAAAGCGTTTTTTAAAAACATGACATGCATTAAGATCATTCGTATGTATAGTAGATCGGCGAATAAAAGCAAAAGAAAGCCTGTAAGATCTGAGATTAACAATGGCTCATAGTGAAAGTTCACTGAGGGTCTAATTCATAGCTTTCCCACAAAGCAGAAGGTGTGTTGCTTTCGTCTTTTGCGAGAAAAGCGATTTGAAAAGGTGTCTGAAAAGGTATTACCACCTTTATTAGAGTTCAGTCATAACTCTAGAGACATTAGAGTTATGACAGCCATGGTAGAGAAAGACGGATCGAAATAGCAGCTCTGGGCCACCAAAAGGCCAAGAATCACAAAAACTGCATTTCTAAATTCTGAAATTTGGCACAATCCTTCACCGCAGACCCTCAATAGTCCTATAAAGCAGCATGTTCACTCAAACTGAAGTCTTGAACACTGTAGCCCTTAAATAAAGTAAGAAAATGAATGACGACTAGTGTCTGTGTAGGATTTCCATCTTTAACAGACTTTACTGCAGTGTGTTGTGGTTGGGCTGATTCTACAAGGAAATGCATCTCACATCTTGTGTGTGTATACATATACTGTGCAACTAATTAAGCTATTCCGTTGGTTTAGCGCACTACACATTTACAGTTAATTGAATATGCAAAAGCACCCACAACAGTCTAGATTTTTCTTAGGCACAAAGGCACGGTCCATTTCCAAAAAATACTATAGTACAGATAAAAAAAAAAAAGCCTATTAATTGGGAAAACAATGAAATGTGAATGACGAACAGTCAAGTTTTAGATCAAAATGATTTTGGCTTATGGATCACACTGATAAAGCCCTTTTGTCGACTTATTTCCAGTAAAATCACAAATCAAAAATGTCTGTAATTTGATTCTTCTCTATAGATTGAGAACCCAGAATAAGACCAGCGTAAATCGATTCTGCGCCATCGGAAGTGGAACATCTATCACTATCTCTCACACCTCCGACCAGCTATTATTGCCAGGAAATCTCCATGGAAACCACAAATGCAACCATGGTTACAGATGGATGGAGGGTATCACCAAAGCAAAGAAACCTTCAATCAAGAACAAAAAACACACAGAAATGATATCATATTCACTGAGCTGTCCAATAAAATACAGTAAATGACCTTAATTCACCTCAGAATCAGTAGCTTACACACTCCCTTCATACATATCTACTCATGCATATGCAAACCCCATGGAAATCCGATTAATTCAAATCATCACAATCATAAAAAGGAGGAGGAACTTAGGAATAAAACAGCCTGACATTGTCTTTCCATAACTAAACCAAACAAGCATGGTTTTGATGCGAGATGAAATGCTGAAAATATCAAAACAATACTTGCCAAAGCTACCAAGAGAAACAACTGATATACAATGCTGTTCTGATAGATCAAAATATATGCAATGCACATTGTATTTAAACGGATCTCAAATGAAATGTGGACACTCGTGCGAAAAAGCTTTATACTTTTAAAACAAGTGATTCTGAAAATTATTTAACAACAGCAATTAAATAATCATTTTAGTATGCAGCTATCAAAATGCATGTTAGCAGTATGGTGCCACCAACTGAGAAAAATATGGAAAGAACCAAATGTGTTCCTATCCTAAGGTACCGTACGACGATCTCTTTCCTGCATAGCATGTTTATCCTTTACCAAACCACTCGGCTTTTTTGTCTATTCCCATCTAAAACAAACATATTGCTCAGAAAGCTTCAGTCACGGCGGTCATACTGAAAAGTGTTTGTTTGGCACTTCAAAATATCAACTTTCACATCTACCATTAAGGAATACAGGTTTAGTTGATTATGGGTATAAAAACGGAAATAGGTGTGAAAGCATTTCAGTCCCGTATGTAACACGCGAGTCTACTGTGTTTGGCTACTTTGTGTAGTGACGGCTACATTAGTGCTGTTGGAATATCAGAGATCAAATCCTATGACCTTCTGCGCCACTCAAAATAGAATACCTGTCCCTATAAAACACAGACAGACCACCTCAAGATGACAACCCCCTTTCTAAACCTTGAACAGGTTTGGAATGTGCCCGTAATGTTTGGGCTGTATTTAAATAGCATTTCATGCTCTTGCTTTACATCTCGTGTTTTTTCTTGTGCGAGGAAGAGATAAGAAAGAAAACAGAAGTTGGGCAAGACAGTCAGCATCTAAAATCTCACAGCACACTAGTTGGCACACATAAAGTCGCGTCATGTACGTTAAAACAACCCTGTTGCTCTATATCTCAAAGAGAGAAAGTTTAAAAACAAAAACACATGGCACTGACTGATTTTGCGGTTTATTTTTAAATTTGTTTGCTCTATCTGCCCTTCTCTGTCATTTTCCCCCTCCCTCGTTCTTTCTATTTGTCCCTCCCCTCATCATTCTATCAGTCTAGAGGTCAAGAGGTCTAGAACTTGAAGGCGGTCAGACCTGGAGCCGGCTGCTGCTGCTGAGTGAGAGTGGCAGCCATGGCAATGGCTGCTGCGTTGGGAACGCTGCCGAAGGGTGCAGGGCCTGTGGTGACGTGCGGAGAGCTCTGCCATTTCTTGCCAGCAACACGTTTTGACTCGAATATGTCTGTGGAGTCGTCAAGGAAGGCTCGTCTGTAGCCCAGATACTGATATTTGAGAGTCTACAGAGAACGAGAGAAGAGACATTTCAAACATAATAATTGTGCTTTAATTGTATCATGAAACTGATGTACTGATGTATGTGTACATGTATAATATAAAAGTTTGGTTTTAAGAAATGAACAATTTTACTTAGCAACTAACAGTAATGGTAAAGACTTTTATATTGTTACAATATTTTTCTGTCTCACATAACTGTTCTTTAGAATTTTCTTTTCATCAAAGAATCCAAAAAAATGTATAACAGTGCCCACAAAAATATGAAGCAGCAGAACCGTTTTCAAAATCAGTATTACATTTTAAAATATAATAAAATGGACAGTTTTTTTTATCTTATACTAATATTTTACAATATTATTGTTCTCTGTATTTTTAACCAAAGAACTGCATAAGGGAGCACAAGAGACTTTTAAACAGTAGTGTGTATATACATACATCAATATATACACACACACACACATATTTACATATATATATATATATATATATATATATTTACATACATACACACATATATGTAAATATGTGTGTGTGTGT
Source organism: Sinocyclocheilus rhinocerous (assembly GCF_001515625.1). Lineage (NCBI taxonomy): Eukaryota > Metazoa > Chordata > Actinopteri > Cypriniformes > Cyprinidae > Sinocyclocheilus > Sinocyclocheilus rhinocerous. The sequence goes on along the minus strand of NW_015657969.1, from coordinate 998,676 downwards.
GTATATATATGTATGTAAATATGGGCCTTTTTTTGCTTTTGTTAATTGTATAATAAATAAAAAGAAAACAGATAGAATACAAAAAGATTAAAGCTAGTGTTTTTTTTTTCTCTGTGTGGCGCGCAGGTGCTCATTATCACTGGCCTTGCTCCTTTCCCATGGCTCTAAGCCCCACCCCACTCGTCACATATATTGTATATAATATATCTACAATATATGAGTATTCATATTTAAAAACATTAAATATGGTCCATATAAGAAATGTTCAGAACTTACCTTAACATTCTCATGAACTCCCTGCAACTGTGCAGCAAGTGCAACAAACGTCTGGTAGAGTTTCTGCATGGCCAGGGACAAATCTATATGAGAGATGACATAATACAGTCAAGAGGATACCCGAGCTATCTTTCTATCATATGAATCAAGGCTGTGCATTAGTTGACTGAGAGCATAGAGTAGATTAAAACCTTGAGGGGTGATGTGGGAGCCACTGCTCTGGGTGGTCAGATGATTCTCCAGTTCTTCAATCTGCTGACGGTACTGCAGTAACTGCACCTCAAATTGCTCCACCAGAGCCCGGAAATAACTGAAGAGACAGATGGACAGCGCATTGGCGGACAACAAGTAATAGTAAGTAACTTTTACTGCTTATCGATGGAATTTAGGAGTAGAAACCACACAGATTCACTCACTCGGAAGGCACCGTGTTCTCATGTTGGAGTCCAGGAGGCGTCTTCTGGGTGCGAAGTGCGATATCGGCATTCTTCAATTCCTGCATGAAGAAAAGGATGGATTACAAGATTGAACAATCCTTGAACTGTTTAGGATGGTCTGCATGACATTTTTTGCCTAACCTGAGAAGTTTCCAACTTCAGTTTGTCTATGGAGAGTGAATTTCTCTGCAGGCCACTGGCACAGACGGACAGGAGCTGTTTGAGTGACTTGATGTCCTCTTGCACTTTGAGAATGGCTTTAGAAGACATCCTGCTGATCTCTTCCTGGACTTGCTTCTGTTCTTTGACAAATTTCCTGTGGAAAGACACATATTAAGCACCAAATCAAATTCATGCAACTATCACAAAATGTGGTAGACTTACTGAAAGTTGTCCACATCTTGACAGATCGGACCTGGCAGGTTTTCATCTTTGAGGGCTTTACTGTCTCTGTAGAGATAAAAAGGCAGGGTAAGAACAACTAAAATTATCTATAATGAAGTCAAAAGGTGATTGTAGTGTGGTTCTTACTCTGGTCTGGTGCTGGATAACTTGTCAGTATTTTTTTCAGAGGAAGTACTGAAGTCTACACCACCCAGGCCGAGACTGAGTGCAGGAGCAGAGGTGGTCGCGACAGAGGAGGAGACTAAACCACCCAGACTCAGAGGTCCACCTAAACTGGACTGTCCCAAACCTGAAACACATATTAAATGAGTATAAGATCAAAACCACCAGTTTAAACCAAATGTAACATGACTACAGAGGAAAAAAGGCTGACCTGTCAAGGAGGGGTTGGAAAAGAGACTGGAACCAAAGGAAAAACCCGAGGCAGGAGCGGAGGAAGTGGTGGCAGCTCCTCCTAAGTTGAGGGAGAAGCCAGTGGAGCTGGTCTGAGGGGCTGTGGAGGTCAGGACGGATCCCAGAGTCAGGCCTGTGCCTGGAGCTGCAGAGGTGGTGGTTGTCAGTGAGAAAGGTGTAGCGGAGGCTGCTGGTTTTCCGAAGCCCAGGCTGAATCCAGTGGAAGCAGCGGTAGAGGTGGTAAGACTCCCTAAGAACACAAAAAGAAAAAATTGGAAATCAGTACAGCATGTCTGACAGATTTAACCAGAGGTTCTCAAAGCAAACGTTCAAGGGGCTTAAAAATGAAGATGATATTTTGAAGAATATAGGCTGTGGTGCCTATTTTTTTTTCTCTTTCCCATACTATAGAAGTCAATGGGGACCAACAACTATTTTGTTACCCACATTCTTTAAAATATCTTCTTTTATGTTCAACAGAAGAAAGAAACTCATACATATCTTGTTAAATCTACATGGGCATTTTAATAATGAATATGCATATACAATTTGTATACAAATGTATAAACAGTTTCCACTCAGAAATTGCTACTAAAACAGTACTTTCTCCAATAATTATTTTACTTACACATTTGGAAATTAGTTTTTTTTACAGTGTAGTTATGTCACAAGCTCTAAAATATTTTATCAGGTAGAAATAGTGTTAAAAAAAGTTAAGATGTTAATTAAGCTTTATAAAAAAAATACTGTTGTGGACATTAGGGGGCAATGGAGTCAAAAGGTTTGAGGCCGACTGGACTAAAGAAATATGACTTGTTTCCTTGAAGCATTGCTTACCTAAAGTAAGGCCAGTAGTGGATGCAGCAGCCCCTAAAAGTGTTAATTAGACAATGAATTAACAAAATGAATTAACTATGATGTTATTTATTACTAAGGCACTAAATTATGTGTCATAAAAGAACAAAGAACCTGAGGCAGGTGTGTTAAAGCTGATTCCAGTTGTTGGTTTCTGTGCAAATAAACTGGACCCAAATCCCAGTGTGGAGGTGGTACTGGTGGTGGCCGGTGTGGATGTCGGCGTGCCAAACCCTCCGAATGCGAATCCACCCGTACCTGCAGCAGGAGCACTGGAAAAAGATATCAGACATTAAAAATCATATTTGTTTTTACTAACATTAACATTTTAATGTCATTAAAATTTATCTGCATTTTAAAAAAATTATTCACTTTTTTGTCATTTGTAATTACATAAAAATATATTTATTTAAAAACAAAATAACAACATACATTTAGACAACCATTTAGTAAATACTTTTTTTATGGTAGGCCATTGAAAATGAATGTGAAACTAAAATGTCAGCTTGAATTGTAAACAGCAAATTGTTATTGACCATCCAATTAAAGTTAGCATTTTAAGCTGTCATTTTAGACGTGTTTATGTTTTACACCATAGTCCTGCACATCTCGTTAAAAAACGAGCACACTGTTGAAAGCTGACCTGGTCGCTGCTCCAAGTGAGAACCCCCCGCCGGTGCCGGTGGAGCCGAGGGTACTTGTGCCGAAGTTAAAGCTGGACATTCTGGACTTAAATGTCCAAAAATTGACAATCAGACACAAGCAGGACTGACCTCGTGGAGGCCCTGAAGCCACTTCTTACGGCATACGTTGGATAATAAAAGCAACCACCACGAAATTCTGATGCGTATAAAGAAGATATGAATAAAAGATTCTAAACTAGGCAATCGAGGTTTACTTTATTTTTAAAACTCCTGTGGGTTTCTAAGTATTGAAAACCGTGCTGCTCCGTGTTTCCGCGCACAAGCTCTTCTTCTTCTGTCTCAGTGTCTCTTTGTTTTTGCGGTAAAATTCAAACATCATCTGTTTCGACGTATTGCCACCTACTGGCCTGGAAGGTCCATGCAGGCAGTGTGATTTATTGAACTAAATAATCCATTATTCATCTACTCTGGTGTTTGTCTTGTTTCTGTTGTTGGACTTTCTATTAATATTCTGTCCACACTTACAGACATATTTCCACTATTTAGTTAATATTTCAGCAACTATCAAAATAATCTTTTGCCTTTATGATATTTCAGAGGTGTTGCATCCGTGAAGGAATCTGTTTTTTTGAACGAATCTTTTAAAGACATAGTTCACCCAAAATAAAAATTCTGTCATTTTTTTAACTTCATCATTTACCTCAAATTTTTAGAAAGCTGTATGAATTTCTTCTCCTGAATACAAAAGAAGATATTTTGAAGAATGTGTGTAACCAAACTAGTTTTTGGTCCCCATTGACTTCCATAGTATGTGGGCACCAGTAACTGTTTGGTTCCCCACATTCTCCAAAATATCTTCTTTTTTGTTCAACAGAAGAAAGAAACTTGTGAGTATATTTTCAGCTAATTTTAATTTATATTCCTTTTAATAAACCAAGTGAAAGAATTATGATTACCATACACAATCAATAAAACATGCAAAACACAAATACGGAATTTAAAGATCAATTAATCGAATAATCATACCGTGCAGTAATAGTGAGTAGAAAAAAATATATAATATAACAATTTATAATGTAATATAATAATTTATAATGTAAATCATCAGATCAGAGTATAAATATTACACAGTATCACAGTATTTGTGTCTTTATGCATATATAGCTGCATTATAAATTTAAGGACGAGGGTCCAGCACAAGGGTGATTATATTTACATTTACATTTACATTTAGTCATTTAGCAGACGCTTTTATCCAAAGCAACTTACAAATGAGGATCTTACAAATATTTGAGAGTCTGTGGCATATAAAAGATTGAAAACCCCTGTTCTAATTAAAGGCTAACTCACAATATACATAATATATGGTTTATATATTATGAAATGTTAATATGTCAAACGCTATATGTTTTTTACCAACACTAGGTTACACTGAAAATCAAATGAAAAACTAAAAGTATCAAGACGCGACAGAAAACTACATTTCCCAGAATGCACCTGTCTGTTTTTCTCACAGACACGCCCCAAGTAGGAAGTGCTGAGTAGAGCAGCAGAAACTGTTAGCTGTTAGTAGAAGAGATGTTTTGAACTTGGCTTCAAACGGAGGCGGATTTATTCTTCACTTATTCATCCGATGTGTGAACGCATCTGTTTAGGATATTGTCATCCGTTCCTTGCGCTGACCACGCTAAAACAGCGACATCATGGAGCACATCCGCACACCAAAGGTACACTTTACTAAATAGTAGAATTCTGCGAGATCTGCCCTGCTATGTCACAAAGTCACAAACACTTGTTAAATGCAATTGAATTTATGCATCTATAAATGTATTTAACACACGATGTGGTGTCACCATATAGATTGGGCGCGCAGCTCTCAGCGTTGTTTATGTTCATCTATATCTTCTGGCCTTGTATATATGAGCCGAATGTACTTGAATCTAGTCCCGGTGATCCGTATGTGGATTTTCTGCCTTTGTGGCCATTTTGACTGATTTCAAAATCTGTGCAGAACTGGTCTGTCCTGAAAGCTTTGGGCCTTGGAGGCTGATTCTGCATTTTTATGTTGTCTGAAGACTTAACAGTGATGTAATGAATAAGGCTCTCAAAACTGCCTTACTTCTGAATGTATACTGTAAATAGTCTTATTTGTTGTGACATCATGAAGCAATTCATTATTACAATAACTGGAGGATACTAAGTTTTATCTTTTTCTATTTTCATCATCTTCATGTCAGGGTTTTCAGCCAGGGGTCCAAAGCCCATAAAGGCACTCAAGCATTCCTTAAAAAAAAAAAAAAAAC
>NW_015657969.1:954675-993252 GCF_001515625.1 Sinocyclocheilus rhinocerous | reverse complement strand
TATATATACAGTATATATATATATATACAGTATATATAATGTTAAAGGTATATATACTGATATATAGACTGTATCTGACTTCTGCTTTTTTTAATACCTGTACTAGTGTATAAACTAATGTACAAAGTTTATACCACTTGCTTTTGTCAATTTCCTTTTAAAAATCATACTCACTGTTTGTTTTCTGATGTCTGCTGATTTATTGCAGTCACAGGAAGTGTGTTGCTTAGCTGCAGTCAAGTTGCTGGGAAACAGATGCAGATCTAATTGTAATATACAGTAGTTTTAGATAATATGAATGAATGTCTATAATTGATGTCTGTGGTTTGGTGTCTCGGTCGGTTTTTTGTTTGTTCACTAAACTGACCCTCTAATCATGTTTTCTGTCTTAATGTAAAAATTTGTGGTATGATAGCATTTGTGATATGATGTCGACCAATATGATACACACTACCAATTAATGTGATGTTAGTTAATGTAATACAAAGAGTCTGTTGTGCCATATCAGCTAAAAAATTACTCCGCATATGTATGCAACACCCATGAACACAAATTCCCCCACACTTTTTTTGTTTGTTTATGAAATATTTTGAAATATTTGATTATACGTGCAGCTACAAATATAAGTGTAGCTCCATTTAACAGATTTTTACCATGTTAAAATAAATTTCTCAGGGTAATTATGTCCCCACTGGATGCAACGAATGCCTCGTTTATAATGGGTTTTAATGTTTTTGTCTTGTCGCTCTGGCCAGACACGGCATCACAGTATGGTAGGAGCATAACATTTCCGTCACACGCTTGAGGTATTCAGCCAATCACACTGCACTGGATAGCTGGCCAATCAGAGCACACCTCGCTTTTCAGACCGATGAGCTTTGTAAAAAATCGACGCGTTTCAGAAAGGCGGGGCATAGAGGAGAAACAATAATGTACAGTATGTGGAAAATGTTTTTTTTTTTTTTTTTTACCTTAAACCACATAAAAACATTTCATTACACCAAATACACAAAATAATGTTCTTTTTTAGCAGCATCATATGACCCCTTTAAAATATATGCAGAAAATGTGAAAAACATGAGTAGATTTTGCTTGGTCCTGCCAGTGAAATTCAAAATAAATGGACTTATGCCCTAATTGCTCATGGTTAGGTTCATATTTACAAGGTGGAAGATATATTTAGATAACATTTAAAAAATGTAACATGTGCTTTCCTCCGCAGGTAGAACAAGTGAAGCTGCTAGATCGCTTTAGCAACAAGTCCGTCATAGGAACCCTCCATCTGACGGCCACACATCTGATTTTTGTGGAGAGTAATTCAACCAGTGCCCAGGAGATATGGGTATGAAAAGCCCCTCTTAACGGTCTCTAAATGATCTGTCATGACGTGATAAAGAATTCCTGTGTGACCGACAGGGTAGCTTGGATATACAGTACCACCCTTTTTGTTTACAGGATTATAGAGAATTAGATCATGGGAATGAGGTTACTAGTTCCTCACGTTGGCAGTAGGTGTTGTTGCTGTGGAAACCTGTCGGTTGAGCTTGCCCCCGAGGCCAAGTGAATACGAGAGTGTAGGGGAGGCCAGGAGAGGACATGAATACCAATGACCCACATAGCTCAAGACGTGATTTGCCACGTTTAGAGTCCACTGATCGCTCCGTCTCTGTGTGTGAGCGTATGGCAGATGATTAACTTTATCTCACCATCTTCTCCACACAGGAAGCAGATCGGAGGTTAAGATGCTGACTGACACTGACCAACAAAGATTATCATTATAATACTCTTGAGAGGTTTTAATGGTATTATGCTATTAATTCTCTAATTGATCAAACTTCTTATTTTTGTCTGGTGGGCGATAAAGTTCAGTAAGTTTATTTTCTTTTTTTTTTAAGAAATTAATACTTTTATTCAGCAAGGACACTTGCTCATTAAATTGATCAAAAGTGACAGTTAAGACATATATAATGTTACAAAATATTTCTATTTCAAATAAATGCTGTTCTTTTGAATTTTCTGTTCAGCAAAGAATCCTGAAAAAATAAAGTGTTACCGTTTCCACAAAAATATTAAGCAGCACAACTGCTCTCACAAGTTTTCAACATTGATAATGATAAGAAATGTTTCTTGAGCAGCAAATCAGCATATTAGAATGATTTCTGAAGGATCATGTGACAGTAAAAAAAAAATCACAGTACTGTACAAAGTAAAAATGTGATTATTTACACTATTTATAATTAGGTTTATAATAAATATAATATATAATTAATTCTGTTTATACTAGCAGTTTTAGCCTGTTTTTACAAGGGCACCCTTGATCTTATTTTAGTTTATAAGAGATCTGGCCTCAAGAGCACATTTTTGCGACTTTGTGCCAGCACTTTCTAAAAACTAGCTGGCTGGTTGGAGTAACATGTTCACATGAGTCTGGAACCCAACTGAAATAAACTCTGCACTCTCACGTGTAGCTTCTTCACTCTTTTAGGACTGGCTCGCACAAAAACGTCTCTCTGTCTGCCTGCAGTACTGCCTTCTGTTCCCTATGCATTATGCATTACGTACACACTTCAGTGATCAATGACAACAGCACACAGAGTCACGATGCAAATGGAAATGCAGATACATGTGCATTTTAATAATACCCCATATTTTGACCTTCCAAAAGTGCTGTGTAGATAATTTGAATATGGTAATTGTTTATGTGTGTATTAGATTCTCCTTGTCATGTTCTTGCACATTATTTCCTCTTAAAGATAGAGGAACACAAGACGAGGAAGGAAGAAAAAACAAGATTTCAACATGTCTTAAAAAAAAAAAAACAGATGCTTGAAGACCAATCTGACTTGTCATTGTGGCAGGAAATATAGTTAGAAAAATAGTAAACTATAAATTTGTTCCACTAACGTTTGACAACCACAGAGTGATTTATTTTTTATTTTTTCACATTAGGAAGGGACTATATATCAGTTACCAGCCGATTTTAGAGTTTTATTTATCAGTTGATCGATATTGGATATTTAGTTACGCATGCCTATTTCCCTATTTTTATATTTAAATGGCTTTTTCCATCATCTAACGCTCACTTGAAGTTAATCTTCAAAACATTTGTTTTACACTAATTGGAGGCTCATTGATCCTCAGGGGGAGGATGTACAGCCAGTGTTTTATAACGGATGCTCGCCGAAGAAGCGTGTTTTGGAATAGTTTGTGAGGGTGTTTATGTACAAATGGGCATCAGACGCTTCAAACACAGACAAGATCACTTGTTCTGACAGAGAGAACTGATAATGTCGAGCCTTTACGTACTTGTAAGTACTTTTAGGTTGAAAAGAATATCAGTTGAATTCTGTAAATGAGTTTTGTATTTATGTGTTTGTGTGTTCAGATCCTTCATCACCACATTGCCTCCGTGGAGAAGCTGTCCCTCACAACCAGTGGCTGCCCGCTTCTCATTCAGTGCCGAAATTTCCGGCTTGTCCACTTTGTGATTCCGCGAGAGCGTGACTGCCATGACATCTACAGCTCTCTGCTCAGGCTGCTGAGACCAGGTGGGTAAACTCACATGTCTGCCCTCATCAAGAATAAATAGACTGCAAAAGTTTCCTGAAAGTCACAGGGGAGACCCTTAGGTCTGTTCTGTGATTGAACAACGGATATTGTGGTCATGCGTTGTTGGCCGGAGGTCAGGGATGTGTGAGCATCAGTACCAACTCCAGATGGTCGCCTGAATACTTTGACTTTCATTTTCACCTTTTGTAAAGTTTATTAACTCATTTATTCTGTACACCAGTGTCCTACGACGAGCTGTACGCATTCTCCTACAACCCAAAGCAGAATGACCAACAGAGAGAGGAGGGCTGGCAACTCATAGACCTCGCAGCTGAGTTTGAACGGATGGGAGTGCCATGTGATCAGTGGCAATTGACAGATGTTAACAGGGAGTACAAGGTATGATGGGAGGGAGAATTTGTCAGATATGTTCAACATCACCTTCTCTTTCTTTGATCCAGCCAAGTTGATTCTAATTCAGGATGTGTGTGACCTAAAATCAGGTCTTATGAGGCTGACAGGCAACTTAAATAGAGTATAATATCCCTCAAGACTAGTATTAGAATAATGCGGTTGGAATAAAACTTGGTTTTAGTCAGATAAGCAAAAGCCAGGCCAGGTAGGTACTATATGTGCTAGTGGTGTTTTATTTGTCAATGAATCTGATATACTTTGGTTGTAAATGACTCGGTTTGTTTGAGTGAATGATTCAGTCTTTCATTCATAATACAAAAAGTCATCACCTTTTTGTAACCTGCAGAAAACCTGCACTTTACAAATCTTTTTGATGGATTGAAAACATTTTAGATACTGAGATTAATTAAATATGGGATGCTTTATTTTAGGCATTACACATAAGCGTTGCACATAATTACAATATTTATTCTAATATAGAATTAATATAGAATCATACAGAATTACACAGTGACCAAAACTGTTATACAAATAAAAAGTAATATTTTAAATTTAATATTTTACATTCTTCAAAATCTTAATAAAATAAATATGAATAAACACTATATTAATATTATATTTAAAAAATACTAAAAGAATACTGTTCTTATATACGCTGGGCTCTTGTTTCTTGAAAATATTTTTGATTTCATATTTTAAAATAAAATATAAATATTAGATGACAATCTTTTAAAAAAAAACTAAAATTAAATTTATTAAAAATAAAGAAAAAATCTGTGAAATTTAAAAATGTTCATTTAAAATAACAAGAAACTAACTGAAATAAATAAGTTTAATATAAAATACTTTAACTAAATACATATAAAAGAGAAACATAAATTCAGTGGTGTGTTTCCATGATTTTTACAGGTACCGCATGATTTTTAATTTTTTTTTAATAGCAGTAATTGTTTTCTTTAGTGTTTTGTTAATGTGTCTGACTCTAAATTGTGTGCTTAGGTGTGTGAGACATATCCAAGAGACTTATACGTACCCATTACGGCCAGTAAACCAATCATAGTCGGAAGCTCCAGGTTCAGAAGCAAAGGCCGCTTTCCTGTTCTAACGTACTTCTACCAGGAGAAGAAGGTAAGAATGGTTTAATCCATCTATACTAATAAGAAAAGAAAGCCAGCGATTTAGGCCCTTTGTTAATCTTTAGAGTTCATTAAAACTAATTTATGTGCAGATGTCTGTTGACACAGTAATGGGCGTTAGTTGTTTCTTCTGTGCGCTGTTAGATAAACGGAGCGGGGTGGTAAACAGGTAATGGCTTGTCAACACACAGAGACCGATTAAGTTAAACAGTAGATTTACTGGCAAATCATGGCTGTATGCCAGCGGCTTCCTCCCAACATCTGCATTGGTCTTGTTAAGTCTGTCGTTCCTCATTTACTCTGCTTTTATAATGTACTTCGGGGTGGTAAGCGTTTATATTTGTTTGTGTCATGTCTCCAGGCAGCGGTGTGTCGATGCAGTCAGCCTCTCTCTGGCTTCAGCGCTCGCTGTTTAGAAGACGAACACATGCTTCAGGCCATCAGCAAGGCCAATCACAACAGCCGATATGTATATGTGATGGACACGCGGCCTAAGGTAGAACGTCATGAAGTTTTTTTTTTTTGTGTGTGTGTTCTTCAAGCCAGTTGGGTGATCATAACAGGTTCCTTAAGCACTTTTTGTGTTTTTGTAGTTGAATGCACTGGCGAATCGTGCGGCAGGGAAAGGCTATGAGAATGAGGACAACTACTCTAATATTCGCTTCCAGTTTGTGGGCATCGAGAACATTCATGTGATGAGAGGAAGTTTGCAGAAGCTTCTGGAAGGTCTGAGATTGCTGACCTATGAGAATTTGGTTCATTCTCATTTCAATTTGTTAATTGTCAACATCTTTGTTATTTGTGTCTCTCATAGTGGTGGGAACGCGCTCACTTTCCATGACTGATTACCTGGTTGGACTGGAAAACAGCGGATGGTTGCGTCATATCAAAGCCATCATGGATGCAGCTATATTCCTTGCCAAGGTAAAACTCCAATCTTCCTGCATGCAGTATTATGCCCCTGATTCTTCAGTATCCAGTATTATTTTAGTATTATTTCTATATTTTTGTAGTATTTATTAATATTTTGAATTAGCATATTATATATATATATTTCTATTTATCTTAGGTATTTATTTACCTAAACTTATTTCAGTTTGTGTCCAAAACATCATTCCTAATTTTGTTTTTAATTCCTAGTTTTTAAGGTTAGGTTTTGCATCTAATATTTATATATTGTGTGATTACATCTTTATTTCAGTTACTAAACAATTATTTTACTATTAGTTTTTTAACAGTAACAACAATGGTATGAATTCAACAGATTTCTCATCAGTGTTATTTTAGGTACTATTTTAGGTTTTCATTTTAATTTTAGCAATTTAGTTTTTGTGTTTTTCATTTTTATTAGTTTGCTAAAAAATGTGTACAGAGTTATTATTTTATTTTATTATTATTTTATTATTTTAGTACATCAAGTTAAATAAAAATGATGTGTTGGCAACTAGCTGAAATAATATATATATATATATATATATATATATATATACATCTTTATATATATAAATTTATTTTATTTCAAGTAACAAAAAGGTTATTTTTTTTTTTGTTAACTAAAATAACCCTGTTTCTCATAAATGTTTTTGTAATACCAGGCTGTGACTGTTGAGGGCGCTAGTGTCCTAGTGCACTGCTCTGATGGATGGGATCGGACAGCTCAGGTCTGCGCTCTAGGCTCTCTGTTGATGGATCCGTACTATCGCACCATTAAAGGTTTCATGGTAAGAGCCTTTCGTCTGTTCAAGCTGACATTGTCGTTTATCTTTTTCCACCATCTAATATATCTTCCTCTTGTTCTCAGGTACTTATTGAAAAAGACTGGATCTCTTTTGGACACAAGTTTGCAGACAGGTTTGCATTATTCACTGTCTGGTTCTTGACTCTAGATGCTTGAAGAGTCTGTAATAACCTTGACGCCTGTTTCGCCGCAGGTGTGATCAGTTGGACCCCGACCCAAAAGAGGTGTCACCCATCTTCACACAGTTCCTGGAGTGTGTATGGCAGCTGACTGAACAGTTTCCTCAGGCTTTCGAGTTCAGCGAGTGGTTCCTCATTCAGATCCACGAGCACGTCCATTCCTGCCAGTTTGGCAACTTCCTGGGCAACAGTCAACGGCAGAGAGAGGTCCTTCAGTGAGTAAAACTAACATGCATTTGCTTCCTTCCCATCATCTCAAACCCCTTACTTCATTTGTATATCATTACAGGTTGAAGGAGAGGACATATTCATTATGGGCTCACCTTCTGAGTGAAAAGCAGAACTACTTGAACCCTGTGTACAGCCCAAGCTTTGCAGAATCACACCCGGTCTTGGAACCGTCTACCCAAGCTTGCCACTTCAAGTACAGATGACTAACCTCTTCTGTTTATAAATGACTCCTCCTTTATTTAGACTCTGCAATGGTTTAACCAGTAACTGGTTTGTGTCGCAGGTTCTGGAGAAACATGTACCATCAGTATGACCGTTCCATGCACCCTCGGCAGTCAATTCTCAAACAAGTCCTCACTTTCAAAGAAAGCAACCGAGAGCTTGAGGGCACAGTGCAAGCCCTGAAGACTGTGAGTTCACCTCAGGAATTTGGTTATTGGATAAAAATTAAGCCTTGAATGCTCATTTCCCATGAAAAAGAATTAGTTATGGATTTGTGTGTTACAATACCACTAAGTTTCCCCTGAGGGATCAGGAGATGTTGCGCTAACAAAATGAGGCTGTGAAGGACTGAAGTACAGTTTGCTCAGTATGTTCAAACAGAATGTGTAACATTGACAACCCATGCTTTCTGGAGTTCTGTGTCCACCAGGGCCTTCCTTATTCTTATTATTATAATAATAATAAGAATAAGAATAAGAATAGTCACACACACACACACACATATATATATATATATATATATATATATAATTTATCATTTTATAAATAATTTTATAAGCTTTTTTTCCCCAAGGAACAAGAATCATTGAAGCTGTGTTTGCATTTGTCAGTGACTCATTTTGCTTTTGTGATGAACATGTTTTCAGGTCTATAAAGTATTCTTGCACTTTTCATTGCATTCATCTGAAATGACACATGCTTTCCTGTGTCTTTGTGCGTTTCCACAGAAGCTCCAGAAGTTTGGTGTGAGTACGTCTCCACTAAAGCCCCAGACACCTCCAAGAGAGCGCAGTCTCCCTCCCCGACCTCAGTCTCTTATCCTGGGAGCTCCTCTTCTCAGTCGGAAGGAAGTGCAGCAGGAGGAAGACGAGGAGGTGTTCGGAGAGGAGGCCAGGGAAGATGCTCCGGCCAGTACTGACGGAGAAAGGACTGTAGAGGGTAGCAGTGCCACGGAGAATGGTTACGGAGAGCTGACAGGATCGTTCGGCTCCAAGAATGAGCCGGCCGTGGTCACCTTGGAGTTTGGAGTAGCCAGAATGACCTGCTAAGGACACTTCAGAACTTGATTTTGGAAATTTCATGAATCTAGTGAGACTGGGAAAAAAAAAAAGATTTGTATATTCTTATGTGAGAAAGATAGTATATGTTTGCTAGTGTGTGTGTGTGTGTGTGTGTGTGTGTGTGAGCGCGCCCATGTGCGCAGTTGTTTACTCTACGTGATGGCACTGCACTCATGTACGATAGACAAAGAAATAATTGGGAGGAATTCAGAGATGAATCCCTTAATGTAAATTCATTGTTATATCTGTCAATTCAAATGTTATTTCTGTCAACTACATTTTAAAAAAAGCTTTTTTGTTTTTGTTTGCTCATTTTTTAAAGAATGTCAGTAGCACTAAAAAGAAAAGATTAAACAAAGAGCTGATGGACTTATGAATCAAATCCTCAATATTTTAGGTGTTCTGACTCAAAACTTAATTTATTCGATGTCACTTGCTGTTATCTTGAAGGGTGAAAAGACTGATGCTGTCCAGAATGAAGGATAACTGCAGAGATGCCCTACACACAAGTGTCCCATGTGCAGTCTGGTCGATTATGGGGGTTACCCAAAAGGTTAATGTGATGTCATAGAGCAGGTCAAAGGTCATGTTTATTTACAGGTGATTATATGAGCTAACAATAAATCACGGGTAACAAAAAAACGGTTACTAATCTGAATGGATAATCTAAAGCAATCTGTCATTGTCACATACAAAATAAATGATTTTATCTTTTATTCTCACCAAGGCTGCATATATTTGATCAAAAATACAGTAATGTTTTCAAATATTATTACAATTTTTAAAAGCTGTTTGCTATTTAAATATATTTTAAAATGTAATTTATTCCAGTGATGGCACAGCTGAATTTTCAGTAGCATTTACTCCAGTCTTAAGTGTCACATGATCCTTCAGAAATCAATTTTAATTAATCAAAGAATTCCAAAATCAGTAAAACATTTTACTCAAATTACATTTTAAAATATATTCAGATTGAAACTGCTCTTTTAAATGCTAGAATATTTCACATTATTATTGTTTTATCAAATAAATGCATCCTTGGTTAGCATAAGAGACTTCTTTCATAACATTTAATTATTCCAAGCTTTTGACGAGTAGTGCATATTAATAAAACAATACTGAAATATAGTAAATTCTTGTAGCGTAAACATCTATCAAATTAATATTTGGGTTTTTTCTTGGATAGTTTTATAAACTAACTCTAAACCTGATTTGGGATGGTTATTTGTCTAGACTCATCCCAATTAACTATTTTCAACATACTATGATTTGGTATATAGTAATTCTAATCTGATATAATATTTAGAACAGATAGAATGTGAATTTGGCATACAGTGCCAAAGTTAAGCTGATTACAAAAGTGTCTTATATTTTTTCATATGTAGTGGATTGAGGGCCAGTTGCTTCTTTCTGTAGAGAATCATCTCATAATGGTGAGAGGATGTCTGTGTCTTACCACATTTCCAGACGCAAGTACTTGTCTGTCACCCATCTTGCGTTTGTAAGCAAGTCCTAAAAGTGATTATTGGGCCCAAACCCTCGGGACTGTATTACTGACTGGAAGAGGATCACTAGGCGAAATGGGAATTAATACTAATCCCAGCAAGCATGGCCCTAGACGATAGTCTGCTGCATGCCTGTAAAGACATAAACACAAGAGCCAGCATGAGTGTGAAATGTGTGTACACTCAAGTCTTTTGTCTTTAATCTAAACAGGCATAACTCATTGAACTTGATTTGATTAGTACATTGAAAAAATCAATACAGCAAATATCAATGGTGAAATGTGTCCACATAATAAGCACAGGTTCATCCAAATTACCCAAGGAATTACATAACCACTCATTTCTCTAATAGGCACTGTCTAAGTCTGTGTTTATGGTGGTTATGGACCTGAATTTGATTCTTGATCAATTCAGACTATTATGGAACATAATTGATGTCTCCAGTAAACAAACTTTGTCACTTCCTTTGATTTCCCCGTGCAATATCCATTTCCATGTGCGTTTTAAATGTTTTATGACGGAAAAGCTTTCTATATCCGTCTATATTTCTTACCATTCTGGTAATTATTGTAAGCTTTATTGTAAAACTCACCCCTACGAGAGGTCACAACAGGATGTAAAGCTGTGTCACGTGACTCCGTAAACCGGGTTTGTTTTGCAAATCTGAGCACCGGTGACGGGGCGCGTGAAATACATCCGCGGGTCAGACTGTATTAATAAGACGCTAAAGCTCTCAGCTCTTAATAGAAATGAAGTAATTCTGGTGAGTGAGCGGGGCCTTATAAAAATGTACCGTGACATATTTTGCAACGTTTATGAGCCACGGGTTTCCTCGGGAATTTCCTACTATGGGTTTTTTAGAATGGTGGTGTTGGATTTATTTTCATAATCATTCATATTGTAGAACACAGCGTGAACATTGTTTCAGGAAATGTTATTCACAGACCTTATTTTAATATGATCTATGACGTCATGACAACGGAACAGCGCAAACGTTGGTAGCTTACATCAAAAAAGCAGATTATATATTCATTTATTATGATTAGCCTATATACTAAAAAAATCTGGTTTTGGCTGTATTTTTCATAAATGCGACTAATTCTTGTAATTATGATTTTTATATGTCATAAATGTCACTTTATATCTTACAATGTGACTTTATATCTCATGTGACTTGATCTCATAATTGTTACCTTAGATCTAATATGTGATATATTTCTTATTTTAAACTATATCTCAATTTTTTATTTTAAACTTTGAAGTAGAAATGGGCTTCCATAGTAAATAAAATTAACTTAAATGATTTTAGCAAATGGCTGCAATATAACAAAGAGTGAAAAATTTAAGGGGGTCTGAATACTTTCCGTACCCACTGTATATACAGAAAATATCAATCTTAATATACTAATAAGGAAATTGTTACTGAATACAAAACATTTTTGGTATTTTTTTTAATTTCTAATTTCTAATAATTACATTAATTGGTTATCATAGGAAAAACGAGTCAATGACTACAGCGATTTAATTCTCATAAGCGTTAACTACACAACACAGAAGTTCTTGATTCATTTCGATAATCATTAATGGCACCAAACATCATGAAAATCATGTGATTTAAGTATTTAGAAAAAAAACCTGTGCTAAATTCCCAAACCTAGTGGTAACTAAAGTATTTTTACAATTGACCCTGGTACATTTTTGTGCCTGCCTGACTCCTCCTCATAGTGATTAAACTAATCACATAAAGACGCTGCCCCATCTACCTATTATTTACCACAATGACATGACAACATATGACATGACAACAATGTTTGAACAATCTCTTTTTCATTTGCATGTTAATATTGTCTATGGGAAGGAAGCACTCTTTGTCTTCTATTTGAGTGCCAACTGCATTATGTCCCAGTTCATGAGAAGATTTGTCTTTGGCTTAAAACACTGCCATTATTGATGTCCATGATCCAGTCTGGCCTTGACAAACTCCACAATAAGAGCTGTGCTGTGCTTTGAAGAATCTGCACACACCTTTGTCCTTTTCAGCTGCAGATAATGGGGGGAAAGCAGCATTGTAAAATCTGAGCAACACACCCTTATTAGCAAACAGTCCAGCTCTATTTTGTCCAAATGTCCTAGTTTGTTTCTCAGGAGAGTTTTGTCCTTGGCAGCAACAGGGATGTCACACTAGGGGTGGATGATGTGAGCACTGTGTTTATCCACCGAGGTGAAACCCACAAAATTGGACTGCAAACTGAAGTCGTTTCTTTCTTTCTTGCTTGCTTTCTGTTTCTTCCTGTTGGTCTCCTAACTTTACTCATGTGGTTCTGGTTAATTTTTCTCCATGTACCCTCAAGCAGACAGGCCTCCCGTGGCCCAGAGAGCAAAGAACGAGTATACAGACCCAAACTGACCCGAAGAAACAATGGGTGTGGTGGCACATTCCGTCTGCCATGCCTCAGGGGCTGCTGACAGAAATGGCAAACACAGGTGGGGAGTTTTGGTCCAGTGCAGCAGACCTGGAACCAAAGCTGAATCAGAGGCCAGGAAGACTTGACCTCACTGAAACGGCTGCACGGTATCTTACCTTCACACATACACATACTGCAGGTTCTGGCCCCACTGTACATTGTGTGAATGTAGACATTGTTTCATGCCAGTGAGGTGGAAGAGGAGGCCTGTATACAGATAGGGGTGGATGGGTAGGCACATCAGTTTCATGGGGATTTCTTCAGGCTGTCTTAAGAGATTCTTAAAAATAAGGGAAGAGGCTCAAATAAATAAGGATGTTGGTATCATTATTTAGCACTGATGTCTTTGTTTCAGAGTTGCTGTATGTAAATTTGCTGTAAATGTAACTATATATTTTGTGATTTGTGGATTTGTAGGCCTGGAAAAGGCTTAGAAATTAATAGAATCTTAAATAAGCCACATAATTGTTTTTATAGTAAATAGAATGTATATTTATATTAAGTAGCAAATTCGTTAACATTAGGGAGTACATTAAGTATCAATAACTAACAATAATTTAACAACATTTATTAATTTAGGTTCATATTTCTACATATACTAATAATTAAGAATTAATTTATTAAGTTAATAATAAATAAATAAACATGATTACCAATAAATTACAGTATATAAATTAACATTAACCTAGATTAATAAATGCTGCAAAAAATGTTTATTGTTAATTCATGATGCTTGAATTGAGCGAATTGAGATAAAATTGAATTGAGTTCATGATACCATGAACTGAACCTTCATTTAAAGTGATATACATTTTTTCAAGTTGCAAAGATATAAAACAAAAAAAGTATATTTCATTGTTAGAAAGTTCTTTTTTTGTGTGTGTGCAATCTCCATAAAGTTTTTTTTTTAGATCCATATGAGCTTGGCTTATGAATATTAATTAGGTGATGTAAGTTTCACTCAGTAGTCCTAAATGAAAGGTTAGGGCTAACTATAGTAAATTACCACTTGCTAATTGCAAGTTTATGCATTCTACTGTCAAAGCAACTGTATGTTAGAGACCTTTGCTTCATTCTTATTTTCATGGTGGTTGAAGCCTTTGACAAATAATGATTATTTCACAAAAAGTAGGGGAGACCTGTCTCTTCAGTTATTATGGTTGCACCACCCTCATCCAGTATATATGAACAACTAGAAAAGTCATGGGAAAGTCACTGAAATACATTGGTCAAGGTGTGGGAACCCAGTCTATTAGCTCTGCCAAAATATTTATAACATATAATGTTTCTCACCAAATGTCACCCCTGATGTGTATATTTCAACCTCTAAAAAAAGAAAACCCAAAAGCTTTCAGTTGTTTAGCTACTATTGCGCACAATTGGACAAACTAATTGGTGTTGTGTAACAGTGGTGGAGTGTGGTAACAGGAGTCCCCCTGGGCCCATATGCTGGGGGCAGATGGACTGTGTGTTATTGAGGGGTACGTTGAATATAATCAACCACTCCAGACGGCCCGAAACAGGTGAGGACCACCAGCGTGAGCTGATCTAATCTCATTTAAATTTCATCACCCATTTCTCTAAACCGCTTCAAGTGTGTGTTGTGAATGCATTCATTATAAGTGAGTGAAATGTTTGATCTTAATCTGCCTCATGTCTTCATACTTGTAATTTCTCCAATCAGCAGCTTTTGCTTAAATCCTAAGTACAGACGCTACAGCGACCACACAACTGTTTTCTGAAAACAAATGTTTTCTTGAGCCTTTTCATCTGAGGGGGATTTTTTCAATGGGTTATTTTCATTTAAACTGAGAGGTTTGTACTCATTCCATTTATTTCCCCTAATATTCCTGATCGTTGTAGCATTTCTGGAAATGTTCCACATGTGATTGCTTTTTAAAACAAATTCATAATGCAACACTAATTCCATTATGACCCCCATGAAAACATGAGTAAAGAATGCAAAAACTTTCTGTCTATTATGTATACACACGCACACATATTTGTACACTGTTGCACTCACATGCACATGACGACAATCATGATGTCAAAAAGCAATACACTTATTCTCTGCAGCCCGCATGTAGATGCATATCACGCCTCTTCAGTGAGATAGAGGGAATAATTGAGACAAGAAAGAGAAGAAGTATATGTGATGTTTGCAGTGTGGGGGATGAGGGTGTGTTTGTGTGTACAGAGGGGGTGAGATGTGGGGGCGGAGAGAAAAAGTGCTGGCTCGCCTCCAGCGCTGACGAAAGCTGCTTAACCCTCCCAGTTACCATAGAGACTGTCAGGCGCAGCCACCAGTGTGAGAGAAAGAGAGCGAGGCAGGGAGAACACCAACAAGCAAAGGCAGCGGATAGAAGTGGCGAGGGAGAGGAAAAGGAAAGAAACAGTTAGAGACAGGGTAAAATAAAGGGAGAAGAAGAAAGAAAGAAAAACAGAGGGTGCAGTAGAGATAGTGGCAGAGATGGAGGTTCAAAACGAATGCAGTGAACCGCCTCCATGTGATCCTCAGCCAACAGGAAAGCTCAACAAAGCCGCCTTCAAGCTGTTCGGCAGGCGTAAGTCCGGCAGCAGCATGCCGAGCATCTTCTCTGTCAAGAACAAAGGGGAGTCCACCGGTAAAGCCGCTGGCAAGACGCTGGAGCTTGTTAGGAGCAAAACCCATGATGGCTTAATAACGGACACTCCTTCAGAGCTTGATGGCCACCGGAAAGAGGAATCTGCCAGTAGCGACCAGCTCCACGCCGGCACGCCAGATGGTGTGTCCACTGCCCCCCTCCGCAGCTCCATCACCAAGTCTTTCAGCTTCTTCTCTTTACTGCGCCGGAGCAGCAGCCGTGCAGGAGATGGAACTACTACGGTGGCACGACGAGGACGAGGACTTAAGGGGCTGTTCAGCAGCATGCGTTGGCGGCGGAAGCCCCAGGTTCAAGAGGACTCCTTGGAGGTGGCCAAGGAGGTAAAGGAGGGAGACCTTATAATTTCCTCTTGCTCCGGCAATGTGAAAACGGAGAAGGACATGACACTAACTCTTGAGCCCCTGCCACAAGTGTTTGAGGAGCCTCCTCTCCCAGGGGAAGCTGAGAAATGGAAGGCAACATCTATGCAGGAATTACAGGGTACTAATGAAGAGGAGTGTGGTAACTGTGGTCCTCCCCTTTCACAACAACATACAGTCACTGAGGAGTCTCCAGCTCCTTCTCCACTCCGAGCCCAGACAGAAGGGCTCCAACCTGATAAACACAGCAGTTCGACACACCTGTCCTCCATTCCGACCTGCGCTTTGACCCCTCCAATGGAGCACAGCACAGCCGACCCACAATCTGAGCAGTCTGTGGATCGCCTATGTTCCATGTTCACTGATGTTACTTCACTAAAAAGCTTTGATTCTTTAACAGGCTGTGGTGATATCATCGCTGATCCAGAAGAGAATTCTGGGAATGGGGGAAGTGCCACGAGCAGTGGAACCGGTAGCAGTAGCGGGGGATGCATGGGTCGCAGATTAAGTGGAGCGGGGACAATTTCAGAGAGATGCTCTCCTGCCAAGCCTCCACTTCCTCCTCAGGTCAGTAGCATTACATCTATCCATGCTTCTTGCTACATGCCAGCCCACCAAAGACCACGTGCAGCCCCTAAAAAGCCACAAGGTAGTGGAGTTGTTGCCTACATGGGTGGAGGGGAGGAGATGGCTAGTCCAGAGGCGGTTGATGATGCTGACATGCAGGGTCTATGGCATATGTTGCCCCAGAAGGGTGAAGACTCCCCAGCCCTACGACGTACAGAGCCTGTCTTGCATCATGCACCAACCCGCCTTGAGAAGAGGCCAGCTCAACTAAAGGCGCTTGGCCTCAGTAAGATCCCTGTGAGTGGAGGTAGCAAGATGGGAAAGCAGCAACCCTCACGTCCCTCACCTCCCCCTGTCGATAAAGAACTCCAGGATGCCCCACCAAGTGATGAAGGCTACTGGGATTCTCCCACACCTGGCCCAGAGGATGAGGATAGCACCCTCCTACGTCGGGAAGGTTTGCTGAGGGACAGCTGCTCTGGAGATGCACTTTATGACCTCTACGATCCCAACAGCCCTAGTGCTGCTGGCTCTGATGATGACGTGAGTTCACCAACAAAATCTGCAGGTGATCTAAAAATTAACTTGCCTTCTCCAAAATGCTCATCTTCCGCCACTTCCTCATTCCGTTCCATGAAAGGCAGCACCAGCCTACCTCGAGATTCCAAGATCCCTATTAGTGTGAGGCAAACACCACCTTCCCATTCTTCCAGCCAAGGTGCACTGTCTTCCAATCTTAGCCCCACTTCAACTACCCCTCCTAAAAAGCCTGATGCCCCACCACGCACTCGAATCCCTGTCTCGAAGGTTCCTGTCCGTCGTTCCGGCAACAAGAGCACCCCCACCTCACAAAGCAGGAAGTAGAGAGCTTGGAGGCCCATCAGATATTTCTGACAATACAAATCTATCACAAGAGCTTTAGGCCAAAACACAATGTTTTTTAATATAAAGCAATCAACTTACAATTCTTTGATTTCACCCATCTACTGAGGACTATATCTTTACTGTGTTTTTACATCTTTCGAAATGATTTTTTTGTGATGTCGCATATTACACCCTAATGTAATTAAGAGTTTTGTAGAATGCACTGCTAAATATAACACATGACATTCATAATAATGTAATCTTGAAGTTTTTTTTACACCAGCCTTTCAAAGAGGAATAATAAGGTGAGAATGCTGATCCTAAGAAGAATGTTTAATATCAAAAAGCTTCTCATTCCCTTCCATTGGATCAGTGAAACTGTGCTAATGTCTTGCTCTGTCGTCCCACAAGCACTGTGTAAAACGCTGCTGCAATCTTTTATCTCTCTAGTATTTTACATGTAATGAATTTGGAGAACTGTGTGGGATTAAACCAAGCACTTCAGACACTCCTAAATAAAGCTGCATGGAGTCTTGTACATTTAAACTGGATCAGGGAACAACCTTTTGTTCAAGACACTCTTTTGTATCACACAACGTGACTTCCTGTTGATACTGATGAAAAGTAAAACATTCTTTTTACTGAATCTTCGATTTACTTACTCTTTTATATTGGACAAGGAACTCCCTGTGACCTCACTGTGGATATGTGTGCACTGCTTGTTTTGTCTTTTGGAAAACACGACTTGCAAAAAATAAATCCCCGGATTGTGAGTATCCTCCTTTTTCACGGTGGTTTGTACTACTCCCGCTAACCTGGAAATACTGAACTGGATATTTTTGAATGTAGCATGACATCATTCTACACAAAGTTCTGTTTAATTTGCCTGCTCACTACTCAATAAATAAAAGAGAGAGAGATATGGGGAAGCCCATATATATAATGAATTAACTGTCTTCCATCATGTGACCATTCTTCTGGAAATGTTATCACCCTTTGGCTCTAAGAGTTTTCAAGTGAGCAATTACTGCAGAAATCGTCTTCTTAATCAGTATTTTTGGCGAGTTTTCCAGTATAAAATATCAAAATAACCTTAAAGCAACATAAATTTACTTTTATAAAAAATGTTAAAAAAAAAAGTGATTAAGAATTTTTTTTTTTTTTTTTGCAGTATTTGGCTTTATCCACCAGTCAGTAATACGGTTTTTACTATTTTTTTCTTTACCACTAGGACATTTTATGTGTAAACTGTAAAATATTTTTCTCTTGAGAAGGCCCATGACATGCCTTCTTTCTTTTATATGCTCCCTTTATTTAAATTGTTCTTTATTTAATAAATAAAACAACTCTCTGTGTACATCCAGGAAGTGGACATCTATTCAAGTGTGAATGCCTGCATCATTTTCCACACACATGACAGGGCCATGTGGGCAGCTTAGATGTTAGCTGTTTTAATCGCTGAGACGTAAAGGGCATCACGGTTGTCTTTTTTGCAGCCAGCAACAGTCTTCTGGGATTTAAATCCCACCCATAAGGAAGATAGAAGAAAGCTGGTTTGGGTTCAGCTGTCGGCGTGAATCCGGTTGACAAAAGGAGGTGTATACTGTGGGTTATCGGGGAGAATTATGGGCTTCCATTCTCATGGATCTGTTATTGATGTGGTTTTGGGAGAGTGAGGTGAAAGAAGGAAGTGCGTGTGGAGTGAATACAGATAAGAAAGAGCTATGCTCGATGTAGTGCTTAAGGCCAATTGGATAGAGACATGGATGTGTGTGTGTGTGTGTGTGTGTGTGTGTCTCTGAAGGGGGGATTTGGTGCAGTCCCAACAGTAATGGTGCAGCGAAAAAAAACATTCACTCCTGAGCAGCTCTTGCTGCAGTGTGGCTTCTTATGTAAAAGCCTTATGTAACACCATAACCCTCTGATATCATCCATACACATGAGAAAACTGCTGGAATGTGTGTATGTTTGTGTGTTTATGTGTGCAGAGCTATTAACTGCAATGTTCTAAAGAATTAGTTAGCATTATCCATGACTGTGCTGTAATTGGGTCAACTGTATTTACCCTTTAAAAAGTGTTTTATCTGTCTCTGTGTGTGTGTATGTGTGTGTGTGTGTGTGTTAGCAGAAAATTAGACATTACTGCTGTATGCATAAGCAGAGCTGACTGTGAGTGTGTATGTGTGACTAATGGTTGGATGGCCTAGTTTTCAAAGACCTGATTCTGTGAATGAGAGAGGGAGAGAGAGAGAGAGAGAGAAAGAACAGGGTCAAAGGGAGAGAAACATGGTTTATTTACAAAAACACTGGTGTTACTATGTTACTATGCTACAGCGATTGTCATGGTACTTTGGTATACCATGATATTTTATATTAATATACCACAATTTTTTAACCGCACTTTTCTTTGGTGTGTGTGCTTCAAAGAATATCATGGTATTACCATGGTGGAATGCCTAAAAACATGGTAAAACACTGTTTACAAAATGCATTGTAAATATTGTAAATGCTTGGCTCAGACAGCAGGTCTACAATAAGCTACTTACTGGCCGTTGGGACATGATATGTTGGCGTATCACTGCTCAGTCAGACAGTTAGCATGTGGCTGATGGAAGGGGGTGGCTTAACCTGATGATCCCTGAGCTCATATTATCATTAGCTCTCCTCGTACCTGGGAGCCGGATGGGATACCCCAGGGCTCTATCCTCGGTTTGACACCCGCAGGGGCTTAGAGGGCCTGTTTAATAAGCTCAGAATCTGTTCCAAAACTAGGGCCAGAGGCAGAATCATTAGTGTGGCAATTCAGCAACCATGCTCATGGTATACCCTGAGTGTTTGGGAGTCTCTTATGCTCACCATGGCTGCACTTATTTGATCAAAAATATAATAAAAATGGCAATATTCTGATATATTATTGCAATTTAAAATAGCTATTTTCTATATTATATTTTAAAATGTAATTTTTTCCTATGATGGCAAAGCTGGATTTTCAGCAGCCATTACTCCAGTCTTGTGTGCCCCATGATCCTTCAGAAATCATTCTAAAATGCTGAACTGAATGGTGCTCAAGAAACATTTCCTATTATTGTCAATTTTGACAAACAATTGTGCAACTTAATATTTTTGTGGAAACCATTATGCATATATTTTATTGTTTTTTTAATCGTAGTATATATATATATATATATATATATATATATATTTAAAATCACTTATTTTTTATCACAAAATGGCCATAAATTTGGCATATCGTTAAAAAATCTACTATTATATAATGACATATCTGTGAATTACTGTACATGTTGCTTTTGCCCACATAACAGTGTAGTTACGGCATCTCCTTTTTCCATGTGCTTACATCCTGTATCTTGCGGCTTTTGTTTTGCATGTGCTAGTTTGAGAGAGAGGCAGAAGAGAAAGAGAGGAAGTGAAGACAAAAAACTATTATGGAGTGAGTGTAAGCAAGAGGTCTATTTAGAAGGGGCTTTTCTTGGGTGGAATCATATTGAATTTTATTACAGTGAACAAAGAGAAGATACGTAAGAGCGCATTTATACAAACAAGTGAAAGAGAGGGAGAGAAAGAGTGCTGTATTTCAATACTGAGTGGGGGATTGTCTGAAGTAAACACAAAATGTCAAAGGCTCTAAGAGGTGAAAAAAGCTATCTGACTACACTACATTTGTGGGCTGCTATGATCCTAATAGCTAAATAATTCAGAAATACACAATGTAGCAACATAGGACATATAGGGCAGAATTCCTCTGAACAACTCGAGTTAAAAGTCCATGGACGGTCTCACTCACGCCCCTCTTTTCTCAGAAAAACTTTCCTTCATCTCCAGGGGAAACTGGAAGCGGTTGCTTAAAACATCTCAAGGGTTTGCCTGCTATCCAAGACTGAACTTTTGTTTTGTACTTGAAGTGCTGTGGGTGAAACGCTCCCTGATTTTCCTGTTTGACTGCTTTTAGTTGATACCTGATACGGAGACATCTATTATCTTTCGCTTTCTCTGCTTCCTCTCTTTCTCCCCTTTTCCGTTCTGTTTCCCTACTAAAAGTCTGTAACACAGATGAAATTCCTGATTTTCAAGCCAAGTGGTTTCTTCCAAAGAATATTATTTGTATCTTTAATAAGTTGAATGATTACTGTAGGTAAAAAGTGTTTGTCTTAATGCTGTAGCTGAATTCAATCATTCACATGTCAAAACTTGGCCCGTCTATTGAGTCACACTATTTGCTTTTAACTACTCAGCCTCATGTTTTATAAAAAAAATTGTGGAACACAAAAGGATTATGAATATACTAAAGCTGCTCCTTTACATACAATATAAATGCATAGTGATCACTGGCTGTCAAGTTATGGGAATCCAGGTAGTTTTTCCTGAATTATATATAGCATGCTAAATTAAAATTGCACCACTCAACAAGCACGTCTAAAACAAACAAACAAAAAATGTTCAAAAGTGTTTTGTTTTCTATTGGTCATATCTTGGTCAGCAAAGATCACCTTCTCAATAAAGATCAGATCATGCTCTGGGCCACCAGAAAGAGACAAGAAGAAGAAACTAACTGATATTTGTTGGTTTGGCTGCATCACTGCATACATACTAGGATTGTGTGATCAGAAATCTGTTTGCATGCATATGGAATGATATCACAGGGGGTTTGGCCATTCAAAATCTGCACCCTTCATTTCACACGCTTACCCTACTACACAAATCTCCATGGCAACCTCAGTAGGTCATCCAATGAGAGGTGGAGGTGGGGCCGGGGGGCGGGGGGTACACACGGCTGACAGAGAGTTTTGAGGACACTGATTGGAGTGAGAATGTTGCAATGTGAGTTTGTGCAAATTCACGCACACTTGGGAGACTCAAATCTCATTTCTCACACTCGCACTCTTTCATTTGCTGCAACCTCATGAGAATATCACACCCTTTAGTTACTCTTTAGTTTTATGCTTTAAAAACAATACTTTTTGTTTGACTGTGTTGTTCATATTTCTTCATTTTTACACTAACTCTGGCATTCTCTACCCAATGGATGATGTCATTTCCTTACAGCCATTTTTTCTTCCCAGGCTTCCATCAGCATCAATAATAAATACACATCAAAAACGTTACATGTATAATTAATTCTATCTGAGCCTCCATTTCAGAAACAAGAGGAACAAAGTGACATTTTTCAAAGAGTTTGCAAGTGAAAAGTGTTGTGAATTATGGCTTGTCTGTGGTGTAAGACGCTAATATACACCACAGTCACTCAAGTGCAGTCTGAACTCAAGCGTGAAGTTGAGGAGGAAAGCCTCCCGAGGAGGATACATTTTAAAAAATCCATCTGATCAATATGCTATCAATTATCAGCTATTTCAATTATTTCAAGCTATTTCTAATATCAATTATTAGCTAGCGTCTGCTAAATGACTAAATGTAAATGTAATGTAAATGTAATTAACCTAATCTGCCCTGTCAACTTAACATTGTTAAATCCTTCGTTCTGGAAAGACAGAGAGTAAAACAATTCATCTCCAAACTATTTGTGCTGAACCGTCCCTTTACAGGCACCAATGCAGACATTAATGTGATGTTCCTTGGACAAAAGAACCTAGTGTCACTAATGGATCCTTGTCATGGTTCAGTGAATATAAATGAACCATGGAACAGTAATTCAGTCATGATTGGTCAGCATTGTGTTTCCTATCACTGCCACTGACATGGAGGCACGAAGGTCACTTGATCTCAAGAAACAAAAGTTAGAAGGGATCATAAATCTATAGCCTATTCTTATGTTCATACAGTTTGGTAAAATAATTTTTTTTCTCCTTCATATGTGACATATGACAGCAAAAATATACACACAGTTAGTTACGGTCCTCGAATCTGACTGGATGATATCTTCTCTTGTTATTTAGAGGAAAGAAACATGCAGACACTTAGTCTACACTTTTATTATATTGTGAATATACATTACAATGAGGATAACCAGAGTAAGCCCTTAATGTCAAAACTAGCTGAGTTATCAAGTACGCTGTTGTTGCATCTATTTGCAGAATGAAAGAGCGCGTCCTTCTGTCCACAGACATTCGCACTCCTGAGTCAACCATTCCAAGTCCGAACTACCAGGACACAAGTCCCAACTTGTTGCAATTACTTGAATTTTAAACACCACCATACAAGCTCAATCGACGAGCAACGTGGCGCTATAACGGCTGAAGCTAACGCTTAACTTTATGTCAATGCAGTGGCCAGCGCTGACGCAGTCATGTAAAAACATAACAGTTGAAAGGACACTTAGACAAAAGATATCATTTTCCTCAGTGGACAAATTAATGACTTGACCTGGGGAATGAAAGCTAAAACAGACGCAGGTAATTTCACATCCTCAGTCGGTATCGATGTTTGTCGATCTCTCTGTGTCTCTTTCTATATATAATACACAATAAATAAAAAATATATTTACAATATAATAATATTATATATTGTTCCACATTCGGTCTCAGATACTGTGACACTTTCTTTGAACAGTGAAAATATAATGTTAATTCTAATTCTGGTAGCTTTAAGATTGGGAGTCCAATTTTATACTTTAATATTTTAACATAAAATGATCATAAATTATATTATAAAATTTATTGAGGTTATAATTCTAAACATACAAGGACAGGGTGTTTTCCACACGCAAATCAGTTTAGCTGTCTGTTTAGCTGACTAGTGTCCCATATGGGCCATATTTAAAAGGTCATGTGAACAACCTCACAAATAAATTGGATTTGAGCATAAATCTGAATTTTGTACTTTGGCTTGTGGTGTGACACAGCCTATGTGTGTTTTTCACTTTTATCCATTTCTCTACAGAAAAGACCCACTCAGCAGACACTAATCAAACACAATCAAAGTGACGTGACGTGTAGCCAAGTATGGTGTCTCATACTCGGAATTTGTGCTCTGCATTTCACCCATCCAAGCGCACACACACAGCAGTGAGTAGTGAACACACACACACACACACACACTGTGAACACACACACGGAGCAGTGGGCAGCCATTTTTGCTGCGGCGCCCGGGGAGCAGTTGGGGGTTCGGTGCCTTGCTCAAGGGTCTCTCCTCAGTCGTGGTATTGAGGGTGGAAGAGAGCGATGGCCATTCACTCCCCCCACCTACAACCCCTGCCGGTACCGAGACTCAGACCTTGTAACCTTTGGGTTACAAGTCCGACTCTCTAGGCCATGATTACCTCTATGGTCCCACACAGGACTGGACAGAACAGGACAGGGAAAAGCTTGTCTGACACTGCAGCTGGACACCAGCTGGGCCCCCCACCATATATGTGGACCACCATGAAAACATACACACACACACAAAAACAAAGGTGGGGCTAAATTACACTCCATCCACACATACATTTACTAACCATAGACCCCCCCCCCCACTGAGTCAAACCCCTCAAAATGCTGCCTCACACACAAAAGCAAGGTCAAGTTCACTTGCTGATGAACTGCCTCAAGTTAGTAGACACGACAGTCACAAAACAGCAGCTGTGATGCCTGTGACATTGAGTCATTACCAAGCGCAAGTCTCTAACCTGTAATTTCACCAGCTAAATGTAATGTGCCTTCTTCCATTAACTAAAAAAAGCTAGATTAAATATGTGTGAAAGTCAGAGGCTCTGGAATGATGTCATTTCAAGAGCTCACAAAGCTGTCAGTGTCCATCCTGACGCCCAAAAACATAGTCAAATAAGTATGCAAATGCAAATTCAAATGCTAGCAAGAGTGTGGTTTTGTTGTACACGCATAGCATGTGTTCTTTCGTTACTGTAGAGGTAACAAACTCCAATACTCAAGCAGGCAATAGAAGTACCTTTAAATGTCTGTGCCATTCAATTTTTATGATTCAAGTAAGTATAAATATGTCAACTAGCAAGATTCAAGTATCTGACCACAAAAACCTTGTGAAATGGTTTGATGAGCAGTTTTTGTATTGGCCTTTTGAAATAAGAAGTTAATGAGGGAAGTATCTAACAGCTTGTTGGAAGCCCAAAGTATATGTCGGTTTTTAAGCATATGGCGTATCTGTACATTACATGTGATGTAAGTTTAATCATCATCATGTCGCAATGATGAGCTCTTGTGAGAGAGGGTTAACACATACTCTCAACTCTAGTTTAAATGAGTACAACAGCATTTTTATCGCTTATAACTTCTGGGGAGAAATAGCACAGACACTGGATGAGGAGTAAACTTTCCTGTGTGCTTGTGTCGAGCACTTGTGTTAGTGCATGCTATCAATCGAAGTATACTTTGAAAAGTTGTGTTCGACCGTATACATTCGTGTTAAAACAAAAGAAGTAAACTTTGGGCTTTCATTTTCATTACAACACAGAACGATGACTTGCTACGTGGTATTGCTAGTCAGAGTTAGGTGGTATCGGGAGAGGGACATTCTCATTCCAGACAGCATTTGATTGGACATTGAAAAATTTATATACACCTTTGAGTGCAAGATGAGTCATCAATATGTATTTGTTTTCCCAGAAATATGTACCTTTTAAATGCATTTATAGCTAAAAGTGAATTTAGAACTACAGTAGCATATAGATAGCCTTAAAGCTAATGCTACAAATCTAAAGCTGCGTCCCAAATGACGCACTATACTGTGCACTCATACACAATGTACTTATGCACTATGCACTCAACCATGTAGTGTATGAATTATATAAGATTATTATGTCATTCATAATCAGAATCTGATAGCCCCTCCCTCGGTACATAATTAAAGCTGTGACAGTTGAGTGCATGAAGTGTCCAACATTCCACACTTCGGCCCTGTCCCAAATGGCACACTTCATGTGCACTTGTGGTCTTGCTGACTTACAATGGCAATGTCCGTTAAGTCCACGAGACCGTAGGGTTTCCCATTCTTCATTTTAGCTTTCAGAAGGGTGCTCGCGATGCGCACTTCTGCCCAGCCTGCAATGAGGCGAGCTCCGCAGCAGACTTCTACCTGATACATTTTCTACGTTGCTTGTGGTTTGATTTGAGCGAAAACAACGTATCCGTGTGGCGCAGCTGACACAGAACAACATACGCTGTTTGCGTTCAGTGGATACTCTCCAAAATGGCGCTAGGGTGACCCGGAGGAGACGAATTGTTGAATAAAGTCGTTTTTTTTTTTTTCTTTTACGCACAAAAAGTATTCTCGTAGCTTTGTAATATTACGGTTGAACCCCTGATGTCACATAGATTCTTTTACCGATCTCCTTGCTACGTTTCTGGACGTTGATTGTGGCAGTACCCTTGCTGTCTATGGGAGGGTCAGAGAGCTGTCAGAATGCATCAAAATATCTTAATTTGTGTTATGAAGATGAACGGAGGTCTCATGGGTTTGGAACGACATGAGATGAGGGTGAGTAATTAATGACAGAATTTTCATTTTTGGGTGAACTATCCCTTTACGTCTCTAAAGAGATGCTTGCTGAGAAATTAATTAATAACTGAATTCTGATACATTATGTAACTCGATGCATTTCGAGTACAGCTCTGTTTCGGAACATGAATACTAATGTACAATATAGTAGACCAGAAACTATGTTAAATGAGTATTTATGTCCACAAATTTGTAGTGTCTGCAAAAAAAAGTAGGTGAAAAGTATGGGGGTAGAATTGTTGCATTATTCCACATAAATAGGTTATGATCCACAAACAAATTTAAAGAGATTTACAAAATTTTTAAAATCGCATCCTGTAAACGTGATTGGTTATAGCGAGACTGTGCTATGATTGGTCAGCGAAGTGTGGCTGTTATCTGGTTGGCTTGAGTAGACGGTGGGTCTGGGTGGAGTCCACGCATTTGTGGATTGTCAGCATCTTGACACTAGAAATGTTTCAAGATCCACAAATGCGTGCAGCGATCTACAAATGTACAGGACGCGATTCACAAATGAATAGCAGGCAAAGTTGTGTTTGTGACATAAAAATGTATTTGTGAATATGTTTTTTATTTGCAAATCTCATTTTATTTTTTTGTGAATTTAATTAATGCTTGTGAAACTGAGATTTATTTGTGGATCTCTTTCTATTTATTTGTCAGTATATTTTTGTTTTGTAAATCTCTTTACATTTGTTTGTGGATCATAATCTTTTTTTTTGGAATAATGCAACAATTGAATTGTTGAATAAAGTCGTTTTTTTTTTTTCTTTTACGCACAAAAAGTATTCTCGTAGCTTTGTAATATTACGGTTGAACCCCTGATGTCACATAGATTCTTTTACCGATCTCCTTGCTACGTTTCTGGACGTTGATTGTGGCAGTACCCTTGCTGTCTATGGGAGGGTCAGAGAGCTGTCAGAATGCATCAAAATATCTTAATTTGTGTTATGAAGATGAACGGAGGTCTCATGGGTTTGGAACGACATGAGATGAGGGTGAGTAATTAATGACAGAATTTTCATTTTTGGGTGAACTATCCCTTTAAGTCTCTAAAGAGATGCTTGCTGAGAAATTAATTAATAACTGAATTCTGATACATTATGTAACTCGATGCATTTCGAGTACAGCTCTGTTTCGGAACATGAATACTAATGTACAATATAGTAGACCAGAAACTATGTTAAATGAGTATTTATGTCCACAAATTTGTAGTGTCTGCAAAAAAAAGTAGGTGAAAAGTATGGGGGTAGAATTGTTGCATTATTCCACATAAATAGGTTATGATCCACAAACAAATTTAAAGAGATTTACAAAATTTTTAAAATCGCATCCTGTAAACGTGATTGGTTATAGCGAGACTGTGCTATGATTGGTCAGCGAAGTGTGGCTGTTATCTGGTTGGCTTGAGTAGACGGTGGGTCTGGGTGGAGTCCACGCATTTGTGGATTGTCAGCATCTTGACACTAGAAATGTTTCAAGATCCACAAATGCGTGCAGCGATCTACAAATGTACAGGACGCGATTCACAAATGAATAGCAGGCAAAGTTGTGTTTGTGACATAAAAATGTATTTGTGAATATGTTTTTTATTTGCAAATCTCATTTTATTTTTTTGTGAATTTAATTAATGCTTGTGAAACTGAGATTTATTTGTGGATCTCTTTCTATTTATTTGTCAGTATATTTTTGTTTTGTAAATCTCTTTACATTTGTTTGTGGATCATAATCTTTTTTTTTTTTTTTTTTAATAATGCAACAATTCTACCCCCATAGAAAAGTACCCAGATGACCTACTACTTTCACAGAGATGAAGCGCGCATCAATTGGACACTTTTCAGACGCACCTCATGTATTTGTGTAGGTGTATTTGGAGGCCTAATGCCATTCCCAAACCTGCAGATGGGGGTCTAAATGCATGTGGAAACTCCCTCGGCATCAACCCTAAGGAAAATGACATGGCTGTGTATTCTTTGAGGACAGACGTCACCGCGTAAGTGCATTTGAGCGAGAATCTCTCAGGCATCAATTATCCTCAAACAGACAGGCCGACGCTTGTCAACGTGGGGTCCAATTGCTCCTTCCCCATATTAGGATGCGTTCAATACATTAATATGATCACGCCAGAGGCGAGGGCACACAAGTGTG
Organism: Sinocyclocheilus rhinocerous; assembly: GCF_001515625.1. Lineage (NCBI taxonomy): Eukaryota > Metazoa > Chordata > Actinopteri > Cypriniformes > Cyprinidae > Sinocyclocheilus > Sinocyclocheilus rhinocerous. The sequence goes on along the minus strand of NW_015657969.1, from coordinate 964,743 downwards.
TCCGTTCACGCGTTCCGTTTAAACACATTTGGCCCCGTCCGCCTTCCATAGTCCGCACGCATCTCATTGCAGGGAGAGCTATGAAAGAAATTCCGCCAAAACAACGGGCGGGAGAAATTGGGGGAAATGAAAAGAGATGATGGACTACATACAGGACGTAGATGGAAACAGGATGTTTTATTGGGGACACCGCGGCCCAAACACCTTTATAAGAAAGCGCAGTTTTAAAGGGAACTGACAAATGATTTGCTTGGCACGAGTTTGCACCTCCTAATGGGAGAATCTTGCGCACACGTTATTCGCTCAAAAAGAAGGACAAGTAAAGGGACAGTATTCCCACCACAAATGAAAACCAAATATAGGACATTAATCATAGCAAGGACTATGTAGGACAACCTAAACCTAGCATTCACATCCTAACAAGGCTGTAGATGAAAAAATTAGAGCAGGCCTGCAGGGCTCAACACTCACGCACGCGCCTGCATGGAGGATGTTTAAATGATAATACATATGTAAATATTAGAAGTGCAGAACGTCTGTTTATCTAGCGTCTTTTGGAGTGCGAAGCGAGTTATCAGACCTGGAAGAACATTCAATCTATGCAGTAATCTTGAACAAACTGATTTAATCTACTCACCACCTTGTTATTACGCAAATCCTTAAATTTGATTTCTGTCCAGCGTGTCTTGTTTGCCTGCGGGGAACGAGGTAATATAGATGGACTACTACATATACTCACAGGACATAATCAAAGGTTTAGCAAGGTTATCAAGTAGATAGAGATCATAAACAATATACATCTGCTTTATTTTCGGTATGCAAAAATAAAGGTGCATGCATGGTAAACAAAAGTATAAATATACATCTCAAATGAGTATTAACAATTCAAAACAGACTACTGGCTGTGGCTTATTCACAGATGAAACCTTATAGCTAACATGTTCAGCACGTGTGAATGTCTCGGATGGCTGTCGTCCCCTGCTGGTGGAAGTGAAATTACACTTGAAATCCAGTCTGATAGGACTTTAACTAATAAATTCGTACTAACACAAAATTGTACTAACACAAAACGTATATAGGCAATTAAGGACACGTTGTGTTGTAGTAGCTACTGGCTTAACCTGAAGCTAAATTCTAGGGATCATCTTTTTTTTCTTTCTGATGTCGTCAAACCAAATACAAGTAATGAAAGCCTAAAAACGGGCCAAAAGCATTAAATACGGTTAATAAAAATGCAAATGCATTATGATACAATGATCAAGTATTATAAAACATACTAAAAACCTAAGTCTTTGTGTAGTATAATTCAAAACAGGATGTTCTATCCTTTAGAATCTGTGTAATACCTTAACTGCAAGCAGCTTTAATGTTTCGGAAGTTGTGAGACATTTGTAATGAATAACTGTAGTGTTAAAGTAGCCACAAATGCGTGTCTTATAGCACCTTTGATTAATCTGAATGTTGAGTATAAAGGCATATATCAGTATAATACAGAAATGAAGGCACTGGCAAACACCAACACACGCATCTATACATAAACTCGATAGCGTGTGGTCAGTGTGCATTTCATCTTTGGCAGAACAGCTGACAGCTGTTTATATCATAATGTGTGTGTCCCCGAGGCCCTGTACACAAGGTAGCAAACAGACCACACACAAAGTGGCACACTGGCACTGAATATCATTTAACAAGTCTTTCTCTCTTCACAAAATCAGACAGACGAAATACCAAAAGACACGAGCACAAACATTCACACAAAATTATAGGATATGTGCTCCATTCCATCATCTGGGCCAACAAGTAAAAGTTCATGTTGCATGAAAAAAACAAAACAAAGGCAGCAAAGAGAAAAGCTTCAATACTGTGGATTGACATCGAAAAACAGATACGAACGCAAAAATAATATCAGTCCAGCGTTTGGGGGAATCAGTACTGAAACCAGCATGTGAAAGAGGGCAGATCAAGTCCGGTGGTTTTTAAGTCCACACACTGCACATTTTATTGCTTCTCTGCTGGCAGACAACATCTATATCATGAACTGAGTGTATCCCTCCGCCCCCGTAACGATAACGTCCATCCATATTCTCATAGCTTCTGGAGAGGGTGCCACCATGTAGTAGACACGATCATGAGTCTTCACACTGAAGGTAAGTGAAGGGTTTGGACTCTTAAGAGAGAGAAGGAGAGAGAGGGGTAAGATTACAGTTTGGCCTCTAGGGGGCAGCACTGAAACATTAAAACAGGAGTGTCCACACATGGTCCTGGAGGGCCACTGTTCTGCAGTGTTTAGCTCCAACTTGCCTTGACACAGCTGCCTGGAATTGTCTAGCACGCCTAACAAGACCCTGATTAGCTGGTTCAGGTGTTTGCTAAACTCTACAGGACAGTGGCCCTCCAGGAGCAGGATTGGACAAATTAAACTTTATTCATTCATTCTTGTTGAATAATTATTAAATAACAATAATCATCTTATTACAGACTTGGATTTTATTTTAAAAGTCAGTAAAGCATCACTGAACAGTAGCCATTTATACAAAATATAATAATAGACAAAAAAAGTTTGTTTTCATAATAAATGTCATGGGCAAAATTAATGTTACCTGTTATTAAGTATTTTAAATGTTTCATAAATTACATGCTATTAATAATTAATGTCAATACATAAAATCAAAATAAATATAAAACGTTAAAAAGCTAAATTTGAATTGACATTAAAATTAACATTAAAATATTAAAATTTGTATGATTAAATATTTAAATTTATTACTTAAATCAAAGCTAAAAATTACTGTAAACAGTATATAAAGCTTATTATATTGATAATTATTAGCTGCAGAGGAAAAGTACCTTGTGGGCGCTCTTTAAGTGGTCGTAATACACTTCCTCTATGGCCTGGAAATAAATCACTCCTTTCAGTTTGGCCTCATGTTTATCTAAACCATTAAAAAAAAAAAAAGTACAAAAATCAATTCTGATATCATTTGAATCGACCAACTTCATGAGTGAAGAAGTGAAGTGAAGGGAAAAATCACCTGCATAGTAGCTCAGGGTCCTGCGGTTACGGTCGAAGACAAACCAGCGCTTCTTCCATGTTTTGATTTTGCCGCCCATCTTAACAAGAAAGCCCCTGCAGGTTTTCTCTGTGATGGAGACATGGTAACAAGTCTCTGTGTTGTGGCCGGCTGAGTCGATGTGGCCACGAAGGTCGAAGTCGTCCTTTCTTACAGGTAGGTAGCGTGTGAGAGGACGAGACTGCAGCAGGGTCACATACAGTATAGGACATTAAGTATTTGTGTATAAATCAATCTAAAAGTAGATGTAGTCTGTTCTTATGTGGCTGCTAATGTGTTCTGAGTGTTTTAGCATGTTTCCATGCAGTTTCTAGTGTGTTATGAGGTTGATAATCTGTTCTGAGTGTTTTAGTATGTTGCTATGTGTGTAAGCATTTTCTTATGTGGTTTTTAGGTTTCACTCATGTCTGTGACGTTATGGGGCAAGCTAAAAAACAAAGTTATGACAAAGTTAGGTGTTTGTTCAAATCTCTAACCTAAATATGAGCACTAGTAATAGCGATGCATGTCTTAGCACAGAACTCACCTGTACTCTCTGTTTCTCACGAAGTTTCACCTCTCTCTCTATGAGTTTCTGCCTCCTGCAGGTTTCTTCTTGCAGCCGTTTTTCTAGTTCTTCTCGCCGTCTCCTCTCCTCTTCAAGAGCCCTGCTCTTACTCTCCATCTCTCTCTCCTGAGACACAAACAAATGACACGGTTCTGTACAGATACGCACCGAAACACGTTGCTTTTTAAAGCTGCACACAATTAGTACTCTCTGTTCCAGCACAAACTCCCATGAACAACATCAGAAACGGGAAGAACGACTCGTTTCCCACAGCGTTCCTGCATTTCAAGCTGAATTTGTTGCCGTTTATGGCTGACCGAGAAACTTCTAACAGAGCAAACAAGCTCACGGTTTAAGATCCGTGCAGCCAAATGGGGTTCATTTGGTTTTATGGTGTGCTGAAAGACTGGATTGTGAAACTGATGTCAGTATGAAGTGGCAGGTTTGTGTGGCCGTTTCATCACCCTGTGTTCCAGGAGCTGGTGCTTCTCCACCTGGGCCTCCCGGAGAAGACGTTCCATCTCCTCGATCTTGGAAACATTGGAGGTGCTGGCACTGCAGAAAAGAAAAAAAATGAGATAAGGGATTACATTTTACTTTTCAGAGTGAATGCTACGCCAAAGAAAACTCAACTAGGCATTGAAACATCACGTTACCTACAGCGAGAAGAATGCATACACTTGCAAATGTAAACATGTCGTATGTGCACTGGCATGTATGTATATATGCTGGAGAACACAGAAGGAACCAATAAAGCAGGTCAGCACTGGAACACATTAACAGTCCAGGCATAGAGAGCTTGAGAGTGTGGCCCACAGTCTGACGTCTGATGCTTTCCATTTAGACTTCAAAAAGAACACGTGGAATAGATCTGACCAGCTCCTCCTTTCAGTAAAACTTCAAATTTCCCCCTAAAACCTTCACCTCACTGCTTGGCTCCTCAATATCATCCCTAAAACCTTCACCTGTAAAGAATATATGGGAATCATCTTCCATGTCAAACCCCATACCGTCCCTTTTGTCATTACTTGCATTCCCAAAACAGCTGTTCATAAAACAAAACATACCCTCCAATAATACACTTTCCAGTAACCGATAACGGACAACGGCTACAGCAGTTCTTGCAAAGTACAAAAGAACAGGGCAAAGTTTAAGCTTAATTAGTTTCGCATTTATGAAATGCAGTGCCGTCATCATGGCAATCAACACGCATAATTTTCTGTCAGATATGCATAAGAATCAACACGTAGGAGTTGTAAAGTTTGGCTGTACTGATGGTTAGATAAGACTGAAGAAAAAAAAAAAAAACAACTACCTAAAAAACACAACTTAATATGCAAATATTCAAAAGAAGAGAGACCAATAGGAATTAATTAAACCGATACTGATGACATAATAGCTGTCAGATTTCTAATTATTGTGCCAATCATGCATGCACTGTAATTAGATTTTTCTAGATGCTTCTATGAACATGTTCTGTCCATGATAAGTCTCAAGCTGAAATCGACTGCTTTAGTTATGGAATCTGACAGCTGTCAATCATTAACAAGATGCCTGTGCATGCATGATGAAGTCATCTTTCTGGTTCTTAAAGTATAAAAAAGGAATCTTTGCTTACGAAAGTTTTTTTTTTTTTGGCTCTTTGTTGGTTAATTCACAACTAAAGACGCAATTCAAAGAAGATCCAAAATCCAAATCAAGACAAACCCATCATGCAATCCTGCTCCATTCTGTCTATAACAGATTTCAAATAAAACAAATAAATGTTTTTGTTAATTTTCTTCTTCGTTGTTCCAGCTAATCGCCAAGCCATAACATCTGGCCACCTTGCTTCCATCTTTTCCATTCCTCTGCACACACTGTATTCCTCTCATGTCCTTCATCAATCAGTTCTTTCATCTTTATTGTATCTTACCAGTGATGCCGGAGATGAACAGAGGTCATTCCTGATTTAGAACCCAAAGAACCAGCAGAGAGAAGTGGAACATAACACACAAAGACCCAAGAACAGCCTGAACCCGCGCTCTGCGGCTGATTACATTCAAACTGGGGGGAAGAAACCCTGAATCTGTTTCCTCTAACTGTTCCTGCTGTAACCTGAGTGGATCCATCCCTGGAGCAGAGGAGGGGGTATCAACGGTCCTTCTCGGGCCCCTCAGAACTCACATTATTCAAGCAAACCACTCAAATTACATAAACACCGATCCGCTGCCTGCAGCACACACACACACACACACACACACACACTCATACAGCATAAACACACATTGCTCTGAGAAATGACCTCATGTGGTCTCATCTGTCAAAGTCTTTTCACGAAGGTCTTCAACTAATCACTTTTAAACAGACTTGAGGTTTATGGTAACCTACATGAGACCAGTCGCCAGAGCATTCAAATATGGTTCCTGGATTTCAGTTGCTCTGTCTTTCTCTCTATTCTTTCCTCACACGTTGCCCTTGTCCTCAATATTTCATTCATTGTGCCCCAGACAGAACTCTTGGCTTGAACTACAATAGGAGCTGTGGAAATGTTTTCAATTACAAAGACATGGTATGTGTCATCATGAGTTTATATGATCCATCTGCAGATCTGGAAACACAACTACAGTCTGAATCTAAATGGGGACATGCAATAGATTTCTGCTGTTTTTAATATAAATATAAATACTCCTTATATTTTGTATTTATAATTAAATTTAAACCACCATTCAAAAGTTTGGGGTAAAAATTTTTGTTTTTGAAAGAAGTCTCTTAGACTCACCAAGGCTATATACTATAAGAACAGTAATATTGCGAAATGATACAATTTAAAATATCTGTTTTCTGTTTTAATATATTTTGAAATTTTATTTGTTTCTGTGATAGCTGAATTTTCAACAGCCATTACTAAAGTGTCACATAATCCCTTTAAATCATTCTAATATGCAGATTTGGTGCTAAAGAAATAGTCATTATTATTATCCATTTTGAAAAAAGTTGTGCTGCTTAATATTTTTGTGGAAAGTGACTTTAATTCAGGATTCTTTGATGAATAAAAAATTCTAAAGGACAGCATTTTTTGAAATATAATTTTTCTGCATCCTTGCTGAAAAAATAAATAAATAAATAAATTAAATAAAGCATACTGAAACTTTTAAAAGAAAGTTTAACACCACATAAATAATTTTCCCCAAAATCCCCAGACGCCACCAAAAAGGTTGTCAGACCCAGATAGAATCAGTGACAAAAAAAAACAACAACTAAAAAAAAATCCCTCACCTGGAGACGTTGTCGGGCGAGCAGGCAGAAATGCTGGTTTCCATGCTGTCTGAACTGTCCACACTCAGCGTGTCAAAGGCACGGCCGTTGTCTTGGTAACCAAAGGAATCCAGGTAGACGTTGGTCTGTGAGGATGCGCGGCCACCCAGATCACTCAACCTCGTTCGGTGCTCCTCGCCAATGTGCTGCTGACTGTGCCCTGAGAAATATTCCAACCATTCAAAGAAAACCTGAATTTAGCAATAATGAACACTATGAAATAGCACCGTTTAGTATCAAGCACCACATGATTCTTCCTGTCTGTTTTCAGGGCTATCTCAGCTTTACCTGAGAGTGCAGCATCACTCCCAGGAGCAGATTCTCCATTCCTGCTGCCCAGCTGAGTGTCCTCTGGCCAGGCACTGCCCAGGGCACCCTGGGGCCCTTTACTGTGCTCACAAAGATCAGCCACTGTGCAATAATATCCTGACAACACACACTACTGTTCAAAAGTTTGGGGTAAGATTTAAAAAAAACTAAATTAGTATTTTTATTCAGCAAGGACACATTAAATTGATCGAAAGTGACAGTAAGACATTTATAATATTACAAAAGTTTATATTTCAAATAAACACTGTTCTTTTGAATTTGATATTTTTCAAAGAATCCTGAAAAAATGAATCACCATTTCCATAAAAAGATGAAGAACAACTGTTTTCAACAAAGATAATAATAAGAAATGTTTCTTGAGCACCAAATCAACATATTAGAATGATTTCTGAAGGATCATGTGACACTGAAAACTGGAGTAATGATGCTGAAAATTCAGCTTTAACATCACAGCAATAAATTACATTTTACAATCTATTAAAATGAAAACAGTTTAAACATTTTAAATGGTAATAATTTCACTATATTCCTGTGTTTTTGATCAAATACATAAATGCAGTGAGCAAAAGAAACTTTAAAAAACACAAAATCTTTCTGACCCCAAACTTTTGAATGGTAGTGTATGTGACAGAATACCTTACTCCGATTCATAGATTGGATCCCAAGCCCCTAATGACACCCTTCTTCAGCTACAAGTCAAGCACAAAGAGATGGTTCGATATATTTGAGCTTAATATCGATTTAGGCGCTGTCTCCTGGAGATAGACCGTTTAACTTGTAGCGATCAACTAGTACTGCTATAATAAGCTCAGTGGATATGAGACTCGACTCCACTACAACCTTGATAACATCAACCACATCGAGAAAAAGCAGAGACCCGCCTCTCTGATGATCCGACCCAAGGGACCTTCAGATAAACCATCCGACAATACAGTCAAGCTTTTCATCTACAACAGTAAACTCATAATGCTCACATACTCAAAAAGGCTTTAGTGTATTAACATCAAAGCTAAAGAATTAAAACGAAAACGTTCACAAACAAACTGATCAGGTGGAAAAGAACACAGATATTTGTTGAAAATAGAATGGAAGCATTTCCTGTCCATCATCTTCCCAACATTCTTTCACTATCTTCACAAAACAAATAAATAAATGCAAAACTTTTCCACCCAGATGGAACAAATGCTTCCTATTGGAGGACATCAAGTCCTTATAAGGAGACTTGCTTTAATTGGTCTTGATTTGCTTGTTTTGGTGGTCTAGAGAGCCTTAATGTGGCAATGGTTACAGAGTTACTACACAAACAACTGCTGAGATCATTAGTGAGCATGGTGTTGTTGCATGCTGGGTAATTCATTTCTTTCATTTCAGAAAACTAAAGGTGAGGTCACATTTACAGCAGTTCTGCAAATTTTTGTAGGCATTTGAATAGAAATCTACGCGATAGGAAAATTCGCTTGAGGGTGAAAGATTTCCCTAGGCAGATTTTGCAATGGTTTCAAGTTGATCACACAGAGTCATCATGTTTACCAATGGAAAGCTGTTCGGATTGAAGGGGATTCTGTGCGAGTTGTGCTCTACACTACTGACAACAGACCTTTTTTGCCTGCATAATTTTGCTAAAATTTCAATAATGTGACTGCACCTAAACTTCGTATTCTGCAGAGGAATTTTTATTGAAGCCATGCCTCATTCCTGTCAAAATACCCATAAACACCCACCATCAGCTCTCTAGACCATAAACAGCAGGGTGACATAATAATTAAAGTCTATGAATAAAAATACAACAAAAACAAATGACTACATACACACCTCATCATGCAGGACTGTTACTAGAATAACATCACATCATTGTATGAAATAAATCATCTAATGCCTTTTGTAATGTGTATAAAATAGCAGCTTTATTTCATACAAGATTCAGCCTCATCCAATGAGACCCATAAAAGGCCCCGGTGAGTGCATAAAATTAAAGAAACACTAAAGGAAATTATCTTACAGGCACATTGAGACTACTGTAGGCAGACTACTGTACCTTTCTTAGATTTGCCTGCAGGATAGAGAATGTAATTCATGATTAGGTAACGTTTGACTTATGAAGCAACACTTTTGATGTGTATGATGTAATGCTACATAATAACACTGTATATTTTAAACTGTGTGTTTGAGGTGGAGAGCCCTACCCTTGAGCAGGCGGTGTGTATCCATGTGTGTCTCTTTAGGGGAGATGGCAAGAGCTCGGTTCAACACACTCCCACAGCTGGAGCTTTGAGCTAAAGGTGGATGAGACTAAACACAGGGGGTGATGCTAGAGTGAGCTTTTACTTCATACATACACTATCGTTCAAAAGTTTGAGGTCAGGAAGAAGGGTTTTGGAAAATTATAAATGTAAAATTTTGTAACATTTATTGTAACTTTTGATTAATTTAATGCATCTTTGCTAATTAAATGTATTAATTTCTTTAAAAAAATCTAATCTTACAGTAGTGTGAAGTTAAAAAATATCTAGATGTTTTCAGTTTTTTGACAATATATTATTATATTACATTATATTAACCAAGAAGATATTTAAATGAGCTAGAAATAAAACAGAAAAATACATACTTTTTTCCTCCACTTTTTTAAATTAAATGAACAAGGAAGAATTATATGTAATCAATGCACCAAAACAATACAATTTAATAATAACCAGCAACATTTACAGATATATTTTTAATAAAACATTGTAAAGCATGCCAGAAAAAGTTACTATATAAGCTGTTACAAAACCAGATAGTCTTTGGGAAACTTAATGGCCAAATAATACTTTTTTTTTTTATTAT
>NW_015657969.1:954061-954554 GCF_001515625.1 Sinocyclocheilus rhinocerous | reverse complement strand
AAATTCAGCTTTGCATCACTGGAATAAATTACATTTTAACATATATTACAATAGAATACAATTATTTTAAATTGTAATAATATTTCACAATATTATTTACTCTATTATTTACAAAATGTAGGACATAAGAGTCTCAGTATATATAATTAAAATAAATTATAATAATAATTATTATTATTAATAGTATTATTATATTTGTATGTATGATATGACCCCTTTAATTTAAAAAGAATGAGAGAAAGGGAACCAAATAATATAAATAAATACCATGAAATACCACAGTGACCATGTAACATGACCTTTACTCTCTTTCCAGTACTTGACTTGCGCACACTAAACCCAAACTAAATCCTGGACACGCTTAATTCCCAACACATATAAACCATCCTGATCACACACCTCACCCTCTCCCGGCGGGGCAGTGCTCTCCGCAGGACTGGGGTCAGTCCCTGTGGCAGGGGCGTCAGGAGAAGACTGAGCTTGGGTGGGGAGG
>NW_015657969.1:943824-953890 GCF_001515625.1 Sinocyclocheilus rhinocerous | reverse complement strand
GTGTGTGTGTGTGTGTGTGTGTGTATATATATATATATATATATACTGTATATATAAATGTCATAATGTATATAAATGTCATAAAATGCACATAAGTGACTTCTATGTAAATATGTAATTGTATAATCGATTCTTACTTTAGAGGGTATGTTACGACCCAGGGTGGCACAGATGAACTGTGGGGTTATGGTGGGCTGGGTCTTCTTCCGAGGAAGAGTGTCACTCAAATGAGGTCCGCCTTCCTTACCATACCGCTTCCTTTCTTCTAGGGTGCGGAAATGCTGAGGAACAGAAGTTTAAAGGTAAGAAATTTCACTAATGATTGCACTCATACATACATACACACATACTCGCAAGGTTTACCTGCCTGTGGCGGCGCTGTTTTTTGGCAGGTAGAGGGGGAGGAGGAGGAGAAGGGTTGAGGAAGGTGACCATGTCTTCAGGCCAGTGCACAGAGGGAGGTTTAGGATTGGGACGAGAACATGCAGTGAAAGAGGAAGAAGGGATGGAGGAGGACAGTGGACAGGAAGAAGGAGAGTGCTTTGGCAAAGACAGGAACAGAGAAAATCAGAAAATAAGAATGCTAGAAGAAGGTGGGCTGATAGGCTAGTTTGTTTAAAGGGGTCATATCATGAAAAACTGAACTTGCCTTGATGTTTTACAATAAACTACTAACACCAATATAGTAGTATGAAATGACCTCTTAAATTAAAGAGAGAAGAGGAACAAACCATTCGGAAAATGGGGGGGAAGAGGTGTGAATAGGAAAAAAACATACATTCAAGTATGTTAAAATGATTAATGACAAGCATATTAATAACAGATGAATCACAAATTTGGGGAAAAAAAAGAAAAGTAATTTAAAAATAAAATAAAAATAAAATGATAATTCAGTTAATGTTTAAGGGATCCAAACAAAAACCTCCAAGGAATTTAACGCACTGATAAAACAGTAAAAGAGGAAATAATTAGAGGTTATTTTAAGAGCATTATGAACTTAACTACCCAGAGAAGCGGCATGCTAGGAGGTATTTTGGAAAGCAGGAAATGAGCAACAAACATTATCTTGCATGCACACTGCTAGTGCGTTACCTCAGCATTTTTGATAGTCAGAGAGGAAAGAAGAGAAGAAAACATCAGCAGGTCAGCAGGAAGTGGAGACAGGGTTTTATGGGCATGGCAAAATTCACTATGAGGTGGACACACGTCGGCCAACTGGAAGCAATCCTGGAATACAGGGGAAAAGACCCTGTTTCCACGGTGAGGAAACACAAACAACCCTCTGCAACTAACGATTTCCAGGTTGCAAGGGTCGTGATGAGGGCATGGGTGAAAAAGCGATCAAAGTGAAGACTTCCTTATATACTGTAGTTCCATTCATGATGTTATAGTAACCTTTTAGGGCAGCCACACATGGTTGAAGTGCTCAGGCCTATAACACATGTGCGGTCCAAGAGAGGATTCCATAGTCCATGTCAAGAGAAGATTTGCAGAGAAGAGACAATCCTGTCAGACTTACCTCCTTCATACTGATGGGCCTGACAGGGAAACCCAATGCCCCAGTGAGTTTAGAATATTTCTTCTCCAAGTTGATGAGATTCTCTTTTTCCTGGGAAAAAATGAGAAAGACTGTCATGATTCAGAAGCACCAACAGCTTTCAATGAAGGGTGCAAAAAAGGGACCAAAAGGCAGTGTAGCATGGCTATGTAGTAATATTACACAGACATACCCGCTGTAGCATCATCTGAAGATTGTTCTTTTCCTTCACAAAGTTGTCCTTGTCCCTCTGAGCCTGCTGGGAAATCTGGGTATGCTGTTTCTTCAGGGCCAGGAGCCTCTCCTAAAGGTGTCACACATAAAAACGTGTTGGAATTATCATATTTACAGATTTTCTTTGAGCCTCAACTTTGGAGACGAGTCAAATAGCCACTTTAGGAGGCTTGTGATAAAACTTTCCCATCGTTCTCTGTGGCAGCACTAGAATGATGGTCGGTAAGATTTAAAAAATAATTTTAAAACTAATAATTTTATCCAGCAAGGATATGTTAAATTGATCAAAAGTGACAGTAAAGACTTAAAATGTTACACATTATTTATATTTAAAAAATGCTGCTCTTTTGAACCTTCTATTCAACAAAGAATCCTGGAAAAAATTTATTATGTAAAATATTAAGCAGTTAACTGTTAATAATAACGGTTTTCAACATTGATAAGAAGAAACGTTTCTTGAGCATCAAATCAGCACATTAGAATGAGTTCTGAAGGATCATGTGACATATGAAGATTGGATTAATGGCGGCTGAAAATTCAGCTTTGCCATCACAGGAATAAATTACATTTGACAATATATTAAAATAGAAAACGGTTCTTTTAAATGGTAATAATATTTCACAATATTACTGTTTTTATGTGTATTTTCGATCAAATAAATGCAGCCTTAAGCCTTGGTGAGCATAAGAGGATTCTTTCAAAAACATTTTAAAACGTTTGAACTATAATATTGATAAAACATAAGTTACACTTAAATCACATCTTTTGCTTTTAATTTTTCTGGACTAGTGCTTAAAAGCTTTCCGTCTTTGTAAAAAATGAGAAAAAGCCTTTTCTCTTTCTGCCCATCAAATCATTTGAACGCACAAAGTTCTTACTCACAAGTAAGAACTTTCCAGGATGACATGAAGGCGCCAACAAACAGGCTGGTGAATGCATATCCAGGAAACTCACCTTCCGTGTCACGGTGCTCCTCTGGTATTCTGCGATCTCCCTGAGAATATGTTGTGTCCGAGTCTCTTTCTCCTCATCCTGACGACTCTCTCGTTCCAGCTGTTGAAACTCTAGGTCTTCAAACTGCTTGGTCTCCACCTCTAGCATCTCTGCATCCTGATACACAAAGACATGACGGTCTGAATTTGTGCTAGTTCTACATCTTCAAACTGGGAAGGAAATGAAGTCGTAATACTCCCACAGTTTAACAAGCATCAAAGAAACCAACAATAGTTCACACCAAATCCCCTCTGCTCCAGCAGCCTCCCCAGGGATGGAGACAGTGGTTAAGGTTTCACCCTGCTGGAAGCAGGCCAATAATTGCTAGAAACATGCGCCACGACATGCCAGTGAACAGAAGACCTGCCACAACTTTCACCCGTCACCACTGACCTTTAGAGCTCAAGTAAACACTCGGGTCTGAGTCTCTTTCTCCTCATCCTGACGACTCTCTCGTTCCAGCTGTTGAAACTCTAGGTCTTCAAACTGCTTGGTCTCCACCTCTAGCATCTCTGCATCCTGATACACAAAGACATGACGGTCTGAATTTGTGCTAGTTCTACATCTTCAAACTGGGAAGGAAATGAAGTCGTAATACTCCCACAGTTTAACAAGCATCAAAGAAACCAACAATAGTTCACACCAAATCCCCTCTGCTCCAGCAGCCTCCCCAGGGATGGAGACAGTGGTTAAGGTTTCACCCTGCTGGAAGCAGGCCAATAATTGCTAGAAACATGCGCCACAACATGCCAGTGAACAGAAGACCTGCCACAACTTTCACCCGTCACCACTGACCTTTAGAGATCAATCATGTAAACACTCACATAACATGACCTTCTGTGACAAAGAAACTCTGCAGCCATTCCATTCCATTGCAGAAACAGCTACTGTACTCCACACTTTCATTCAAGGCCTGCCAGCTTTAAATAACCTCGTCCCTTCCTATAACTTAATTAACATCTTATATGGTCACTATCAGGGAATGTGTACCAGCCTATCAGGGTGAATCTCATGAAACTTATGAAACATGTCTTGGACAAAGAAATAAGAAATGATACTTGGAGATTTTTAGCATTGTGACATTATTTTTTATGACAATTAAGCACCCCCTTCTTCAATTTCTCAATATTGTAACGCAAAAAAAAAAAGAAAAAAAGAAAGAAAGAAATAAAGAAAAACACCTTCATTAGAATAATTTGATAATAATAAAAACATAATAATAATAATAATCAGCATAATAAATCATCATCATCATCATAATCATTAATATATATTTATATGATCTGAAACATTAAAGTGTGACAAACATGCAAAAAAATAAGGGGGCCCAACACTTTTTCACACCACTGTATATAGTAATGCAGAAAAACATTACATTTTATTAAAGAATTAAATTCAGAGAATTTAGTTTAATCTTATGAAAAATATTGTAATTGTATTGAGAACATTTAGAATAATTCAATAAAGATTGTTTTTTGCAGTATAACGTTTATATCTAAATAAAATATAAAAAACATATAGCTAGTTGTGGTTACCTTGATTTACTAAAATAAAATAAAATTACATTTTATACAAACTACATTAACATACTTAAACTAATAAAATGATAAATTAAAGTTCAAATGAAAATGGAAAATATAAAAGTAAAAAGGTATTACAAATATTAAACTATAAATCTCAATGATGCTAAAATAACATATAATTACATAATAAATAATCATTACAATGCATTACAATAATGAGGATGAGATTTTTTGGATTACAGTAATGTGAATTTGAGGGAAATGTGTTTAATATTTGCACATGCACAAAAATTGGTAAATAACTAGACTTAAAATTACTGATAATTACATTTTTTATTAAATTAAAATTAAAGATGTAATCAAATGTATTTTACTTAATAATTAATATTTTAATTTGATTTAAAATATTTTTTAAAAATATTTCAAATTTCAGAGAATCAAATATGACCCATCAGTGCCAGGAGCAATATTTTGATTATATCAAAAAAACATTTTTTTATTCAAAAACATTATGCAATTCATAACAAACATACAGGAAGCGCACACGATACAAGAGTAGGAAGCCAGCTGAAATGTCTTTCATGGAGGTGAGACAGATGCAAGCGCTAGGGATGAAGAGGACAAGGACCTGGTTATGAGGAAGAGGTGGATGAAGGCTGTGTGTGAGTACTGACCCTGCAGAGCTGCAGCTGAAGTTGCTCTTTCAAGGCTTCGGGGCAGGTGTCCAACTGAGTCTTCTGCTCTGCAAGCAGATGCACCAGTCGCTCTAACTTTACACGCTCCGCATCTAGCTTGGCTTTGTCCTGCATGTACGCGCATAGGATGCAGGGAGAGAGGAGAGAAGGGTTAGTGTCGGGGCAGGTGGGGTGGCCAGGGTTAGTTACTACACAGTCAGTAACAGCACAAGTGAGGCATGATGGATGTGGAGGTGTTGAATTAAACGAAGAACATGAAAACGCGGGAAAATTATAGCTGACATTATCAACACTCAAACAACTGTAAAATACCTCAGCAATCAGTTCGAATTGAACTGAAATTGACAAGTGGACACTTTGCATGTTAACAACACTGCAAACAATGGCCTCAAGTGGCGGCAACAGCAATTTGATAACAGACACCAATGTTCAATAACTACTAATAATCATAAAGCAATTCTTGCATCAAGTAATACTGTCCAACCATAGACAGTTTATGGTTGTCAAACAACAAAACGCATTAATATCACGTTCACTTAATAATTCCGTTTCAAAACCTAGCAAGCTTTCTTGCTCCACTTCCTACATAGGCAGCATCCTAATCGCAATGGAACTTAATAAGTGAACAAATCAACCATCTTCTTTAAGAGTTAGCATGTCAGAAATGGGCCGTCAGCTAAAGGGTTTGTATCTCAAGTGTCTCTGCAGCTGCCAGGCTAAATGAATGAATGAGCCGGAAGCCAGGCTGAACTTGAGACGCATGTGCCAGGATTTCCACCAACTCCTGTCTTAGAAATCCCCTGCATCAACACAGTGTGTGGTGTCACTCAGTTTAGCAAAGTTGTATTTAGAGCAGAGCCGGAATCACCAACTGTGACACGGACTGAGAGGCTGCCACGGACACGGACTGAGAGTCTGTGAAATGCAAATGAATTTAAGGCTATATATTAATATTTAAGAAGTAATATGTATTGTAAACTTAACATTCTGTACATAAAGGTGCTGACAAAGATACTTAGCATAACTGAATTAAACTACCTTTTAATTAGCTACTCTAGAAGCAAAAGTAGCCAACTACACTAAAGCTATTTAAGGGGGCAATATCTTTTAAATACATTTCCATCTGATAATACAATTTAACAGCATTTATCTGGCACAAAAACCAACAATCTCAATTAGGGTAACATAAATCTACAATAAAAATTAACCATGAAACATGCTAAATTCTATAACAGACTCAAAACCAATGATGAACAACAGCAGTTGACTACAAAATACAAATACCTAGGGCCTCAAATCAGTGTTTCATTTTGTTACACTGAAGTTTGTGGTCAGTATGATTTTCTTTAAAGAAGTCTCTAATGCACACAATGGCTGCACTTATTTGATCAAAAATACAGAAAAATTGTAATGTTATAAATTATTATTACCATTTAAAAGAACTGTAAATGTAATTTATTCCTGTGATGGCAAAGCTGAGTTTTCAGCAGCCATTAGTCTTCAGTGTCACATGATCCTTCAGAAATCATTCCAATATGCTGATATTATGCTCAAGAATAATTTTGGTTGGTTATTATTATAAGTGTTGAAAACAGCTGGATTATTAAATGAATAAATGGTCAAAAGAATTTATTTGAAATAGTAAAGACATTTATAATGTTACAAACGATTTCTATCACTTTTAATCAATTAAATGCATCCTTACTGAATAAAAGTATTAACTTCTTTAAAAAGAAAACAAAAAATCTTACTGCCCCCAACTTTTGAACAGTAGTATAAATCAAGCGTAGCGTTAGTTCTGGCAGGTCACGTGAGTCAAGCTTTCATCGGCTGACTCTCAGCTGATCCACATCTACCTGTAGGGATACGACGCCTATCACAGCATCCATATATAAGGTCCTTCAGTATTATCAGCAGAGACAAGAAATAATAATCATGCAAACGGAATAATTTCTGCTGTGGTGCAGCTCTAAAGAGAAAATGGTAAACAGTCGTTGTTCAGTTGAAGTCAGCTCAGTGTTGATTCTGTTCGAGTATCGGACATGCTTGTTCTATCTAGTTGTATTGGAAACATGCTTGTCCTTAAAGCTATCTGGTTGTTATTGGGAACATGCTTGTTCTTAAAGCTACAGTGAATTGGGAACATGCTTGTTCCAAAGCTATCTGGTTGTTATTGGGAACATGCCTGTTCTTAAAACTACAGTTGTACTGGGAACATTCTTGTTCTTAAAGGGTCATGAAACCCCAGACTACTTTTTCTGAGATTTTAGCAGAGGTGTTTGTGTTGCACATCATAGAAGACAATGTTAGCATCCGATAACTTTTACTGTTGGAGAAAATTGGTTAATTTTAAGCTTTTTTGCGCTATTTTCATCTTCCGGGTTTAAAATCTACATCGTGTTGACGTCACAATTTGTGACGCGGCAAAGGACTAATAGTACATCGATGTCGTCCTCCATAAAATGCGCTGGACACATCTGAATATTTGGGTTAAACTGTTCTGGAACAGTGTTGTAAATACAACTTAACCACTGATTTGTAGTCGTGTCCTCTTTTGGAAGACCAAACAAAGTAGTTTCGCGTGTTAGAACGAGCCATTTTAGGTAGGCGTGGTTAACTCTTAATTTTATAAAGAATATCTCTTTGGTTTTGAGACTTTAGTGTTTGCAACTTTACAGATCTTCTTTATGCACCAAGAGCTTGTAACACTCCAAAGAGAAAGGAAAAATTGAAATCGCATCATATGACCCCTTTAAAACGGTGGTGAGAACTAACCAGTGCTGAAACAGGGGGCTTCATGCCCCTTTAAGGCTATCTGGTTTCTGTTGGAAACATGCTTATGAGATTTTCGCTGTCAGTTTGTGTTGGGGGTTATCAGCATATGGTTTTGTTTTGCGGGGTTATCGCTGCTCTCCCTGCTCCTATCCATGCTAGGGTGCGTGGATGTGGAGTTCTTTCCTAGAACAGAACCACTCCACCAATCCAAACTGTATGCTAATTGTCAATCATCTTTGACGAAAGTGGTCCTGACAGAAACAAAGTAGCACACTTTTGATATTTATATGAACTGTCTGAATGAACTAAATCCTTAAAAATTAATCTGACTACTGAACTACTGTACATACCAAAAGAATGGACAGTGTAGGAGAGCGTTAATGTAGGAGAGAGTTAATAACTTCACCGTTAGGTACTCCCTAACACTGATTTACAGATTTCATCATGGCCCATACCTGAGATTTTTCCGTCTGTGCTTTGTTCTCAATGTCAGCCATCTTCTCTTTAAGTTGCTCCAAAGCGTCTTTCTCCTGCTGTAGCTGAGCCGTCTCCGAATCCTGCTCGCCTTCCAACAGAGCGCGCTCCACTTCCAACTAAACACACACACAAACTTGTACTTCATTTTTTACTCAATCTAAAGTTCTGTTTTAAACAAAATCCATCACAAAAATTCACTGTCACTTAGAGTAACTACTGCAACAAATTCAATGATTTTGTGGAGAACAGTGATGTCATGTCGCTACGATCTGGACCACCAAGGTGCTTCATTTCACACAAATAAAAAGGGGCCCACGTTCTAAACCCATAAAAGTCCAACCTCATACAACACAACACTGACATTTTGGGTGTATTGAATGGGGCTCTAATGGAACAGCTGACTTAGCAGGAACTGCTGACACAAGACCAACCTACGTATCATTAATCAAGAGATGGGAGTTTCTGCTTTAAGGCCAACTTAGGCCAGCTTTCTCTTGTGCTTTGGACCTTGGGCTTTATGAACAACTTTGCAGTGTCTAAAAGGGCATAGACAGGGCCGTTTCTAGGCATAGGCGAGCTAGGCGGTCGCCTAGGGCGCCACCAGCTGAAGGGGCGACAATGAGCGCACGTACTGGCACTTTTAGCAGGGTTGTGATAAAGAGTGGCACGGTCACCCTGAAATATGACTGCCGCCCCCACTGGATCCCCCAACATTATTGGGCTAGTGTACTGGCAATCTGACGATGCCTGTATGCCACTAGATCAGAGTGCTGTCAATTGCTGCCTGATTGTTGCATGCAAAGTTTGCATTTGGAGCGCTCAACAACGCCATTAGATCAGTGGGCTCTGTCAGTGCTTTGGCAAGGTAACACTTTTTTTTTGCCATGCAATAAAGCTAAGTTCAAAGGCCAATTTAAAATATTGGTACAGTAAATAAAGTGCACAAAATCAGTATTTTGTTTAGGCAGTATTTGTGGCACATTTGTCCAAATATTTGTGGCAGATTTGTCCAAAAAGTGTGCGTTTTTTGCGCCAATGCATTGTTAAAGGATCAGCGTGTCATGTAATATTCCCATATAAACTTTAACATCCAATTAAAAAATATTTGTATAGTAAAATTAGCTAATTCACGAGATCAATACATCATTTATTAGACCGCTTTGTCGAGTTAAATGCATCCTTACGGAGGTGTCGAAATGCTGAATCAATTCATTCACTTCCAACAGCGCTTAATGGGAGCAGCGTCATAGAGGGCAGAGCGTCACGTTATTTAAAGGGGACGTTAACGAGTAGCAAATGATTAAGTAGCTGCATTGGTTACTTTTATGCCACTGATAAAGCTTTTATATGTAGTTTGGGGTAACAAAGGGGTTTTATAGGTTTGACTGAAATAATAATGCAATAACTGACACTTTAAATCAATGTTTCAAGAAACAACAACAAAAAAATTGAACAAAAAACAGATAAAGACAAAAAAGTAGCCATTGATAATATCTAAACAATATGTAGTAGTATAGTATATAGTATCCAAATCAAAATGTAATAAAATTAATTTATGTGTGATTTATGTGTAAATTATGTGCAATGTCTTAGCCACTAGGGATTGTTACATAGGGCTATACAGGCATCTAGTGGCAACACAATGATATTACAGATACTAAATTGTGCAAAATGTTTATCTTAACAGTCAATTTACAAATAATGCATTCAGATTTGTGGAACTCAATGCACTGAATCTCCACAAATTAGTGTCGTTACTATGACAACCAATCTGAATGTGACAAGCAACTGGTGTCTGAAAAAAATTATATATATATATATATATATATATA